>NW_012295889.1:0-4964 GCF_000151885.1 Dipodomys ordii
CTGGACAAGCAGAGGAACATTAAGGAGAAGGCGAATGAGAAGGATTAGGACTAGGAGAAGCAAAAGGATAAGCAGAAGCTGAAAGAGACGCAGAAGGAGAAGCAGCACGAGAAGTAGGAGAAGCAGGAGAAGCAGAAGCAAGAGAAGCAGAAGAAACAGAAGACGCAGAAGCAGAATGAGAAGCAGAAGGAGAAATTGAAGCAGAAGGAGAAGGAGAAGCAGAAGGAGAAGCAGAAGAAGGAGAAGGAGAAGGAGAAGCAGAAAGAGAAGCAGAAAGAGAAGTAGAAAGAGAAGCACAACGAGAAGCAGGAGAAGCAGAAGCAGGAGAAGCAGAAGCACAAGAAACATAAGAAGGAGAAGAGCAGAAGCAGAAGGAGAAGCAGAAACAGAAGGAAAAGCAGAAATAGAAGCAGGAGCAGCAGAAGAAGGAGCAGCAGGAGAAGCAGAAGCAGAAGAAGCCGTAGAAACAGAAGCAGAACCTGAAGCATAAGGAGATACAGGAGAAGCAGAAGAAACAGAATCTGGAGAAGCAGACGGAAAAGCAGAAGCAGAAAGAGAAGCAAAAGCAGAAGGAGAAGCATAAGGAGAAGCAGAAGAAAAAGAAGAAGCAGAAGCAGTAGCAGAAGATGTAGAAGCACAAGGAGAAGCAGAAGAAGGAGCAGGAGAAGGAAAAGCAGCAGGAGAAGCAGAAAGAGAAGCAGAAGGAGAAGCAGGAGATGCAAAAACAGGAGAAGCAGAAGCAGAAGAAACAGGAGAAGGACAAGAAGCAGAAGCAGAAGGAGATGCAGAAACAGAAGGAGAAGCAGAAGGAGAAGGAGGGAAAGCAGAAGAAGCAGAAGCAGGAGAAGCAGAAGCATAAGAATGCGAAGAAGCAGAAGGAGAACCTGAAGCAGAAGGAGAAGCAGGAGAAGCAGAAGAAGCAGAATCTGGAGAAGCAGAAGGAGAAGCAGAAGGAGAAGCAGAAGCAGAAAGAGAATCAAAAGCAGAAGGAGAAGCAGAAGAAACAGAAGAAGTAGAAGCAGTAGCAGGTGTAGCAGAAGCAGAAGGAAAAGCAGAAAAACAGGAAGGAGAAGGAGAAACAGAAGGAGAAGTAGAAGGAGAAGCAGAAAGAGAAGCAGGTAAAGCAGAAGAAGAAGCAGAAGGAGAATCAGAAGGAGAAGCAGAAGAAGGAGAAGGAAAAACAGAAACAGAAGAAGATGCAGAAGGAGAAGCAAGAGAAGCAGAAGAAGCAGAAGCAGAAGGAGAAGCAGAGAAGCAGAATCTGGAGAAGCAGAATGAGAAGCAGAAGCAGAAAGAGAAGCAAAAGCAGAAGGAGAAGCAGAAGAAACAGAAGAAGCAGAGGCAGTAGCAGAAGAAGCAGAAGATTCAGAAGCAGAAGTAGAAGCAGAAGGAAAAGCAGAAGAACTAGAAGAAGGAGAAGAAGAAACAGGAGTAGAAGCAGAAAGAGAAGCAGAAGAAGGAGCAGTAGAAGAAAAAGCAGCAGGAGAAACAGAAAGAGCAGCAGAAGGAGAAGCAGGAAATGCAGAAACTGGAGAAGAACAAGAAGAAGAAACAGGAGAAGGACAAGAAGCAGAAGCAGAAGGAGAAGCAGAAAGATAAGGAGGGGAAGCTGAAGAAGCAGAAGCAGGAGAGGCAGAAGCATAAGAATCCGAAGAAGCAGAAGCAGAACCTGAAGCAGAAGGAGAAGCAGAAGAATCAGAATCTGGAGAAGCAGAAGGAGAAGCAGAAGCAGAAAGAGAATCAAAAGCAGAAGGAGAAGCAGAAGAAACAGAAGAAGTAGAAGCAGTAGCAGTTGTAGCAGAAGCAGAAGGAAAAGCAGAAGAACAAGAAGGAGAAGGAGAAACATAAGGAGAAAAAGAAAGAGAAGCAGGTAAAGCAGAAGAAGAAGAAGCAGAAGGAGAAGCAGAAGAAGGAGAAGGAGAAGCAGAAGGAGAAGCAGAAGCAGAAGAAGATGCAGAAGGAGAAGCAGAAGAAGCAGAAGCAAAAGGAGAAGCAAAAGAAGGAGAAGGAGAAGCAGAGGCAGAAGAAGAAGCATAAGGAGAAGCACAAGCAGAAGGAGATGCAGAAGGAGAAGCAGGAGAAGCAGAAGAAGCAGAAGTTGAAGGAGAAGCAGAAGTAGGAGAAGGAGAAGGAGGAGAAGCAGAAGCAGAAGGAGAAGCAGAAGCAGAATGAGAAGCAGAAAGAGAAGCAGGAGGAGGAATAGAAGCAGAAGCAGGAGAATCCGAAAGAGATGTAGCAGAAACAGAAGCAGAAGGAGAAGCAGAAGGAGAAGCAGCAGAAGAAGTAGAACCAGAAATTTCAGGCACGAGAAACAGAAGAAGCAGAAGCAGAAGGAGAAGCAAAATGAGAAGCAGAAGGGGAAGTAGAAAAAACAGCAGAAGAAGCAGAAAAACAAGCAGTTGAAGCACAAGCAGGAAGAGAAATAGAAGAAGCAGAAGAAGAAGAAGAAGAAGAAGAAGAAGAAGAAGAAGAAGAAGAAGAAGAAGAAGAAGAAGAACAAGAACAAGAAGAAGAAGAAGAAGGAGAAGGAGAAGGAGAAGGAGAAGCAGTAGAAGCAGAAGAAGCAGAAGCAGGAGAAGCAGAAGCAGAAGAAAAAGAATAAGCATAAGAAGCAGAATCAGAGGGAGAAGCAGAAGAAGGAGAAGCAGAAGCAGAAGAAGCAGCAGAAGGAGAAGCAGAAGCAGAAGAAGATGCAGAAGGAGAAGCAGGAGAAGCAGAAGAAGGAGAAGGAGAAGGCGAAAGAGAAGGATTAGGAGTAGGAGAAGCAAAAGGATAAGCAGAAGCAGAAAGAGACGCAGAAGGAGAAGCAGCACAAGAAGTAGGAGAAGCAGGAGAAGCAGAAGCAGGAGAAGCAGAAGAAACAGAAGACGCAGAAGCAGAATGAGAAGCAGAAGCAGAAATTGAAGCAGAAGCAGAAGCAGAAGGAGAAGCAGAAGAAGGAGAAGGAGAAGCAGAAAGAGAAGCACAACGAGAAGCAGGAGAAGCAGAAGCAGGAGAAGCAGAAGCAGGAGAAGCAGAAGCAGAAGAAGCCGAAGAAGCAGAAGAAGAACCTGAAGCAGAAGGAGAAGCAGAAGAAACAGAATCTGGAGAAGCAGAAGGAGAAGCAGAAGCAGAAAGAGAAGCAAAAGCAGAAGGAGAAGCAGAAGGGGAAGCAGAAGAAACAGAAGAAGCAGAGGCAGTAGCAGAAGAAACAGAAGATGCAGAAGCAGAAGGAGAAGCAGAAGGAAAAGCAGAAGAACGAGAAGGAGAAGGAGTAGGAGAAACAGAAGGAGAAGCAGAAAGAGAAGCAGAAGAAGGAGCAGGAGAAGGAAAAGCAGCAGGAGAAGCAGAAAGAGCAGCAGAAGGAGAAGCAGGAGATGCAGAAACTTGAGAAGCAGAAGCAGAAGAAACAGGAGAAGGACAAGAAGCAGAAGCAGAAGGAGAAGCAGAAACAGAAGGAGAAGCAGGAAGAGAAGGAGGGAAAGCAGAAGCAGGAGAAGCAGAAGCATAAGAATGTGAATAAGCTGAAGGAGAACCTGAAGCAGAAGGAGAAGCAGGAGAAGTAGAAGAAGCAGAATCTGAAGAAGCAGAATGAGAAGCAGAACGAGAAGCAGAAGCAGAAAGAGAATCAAAAGCAGAAGGAGAAGCAGAAGAAACAGAAGAAGTAGAAGCAGTAGCAGGTGTAGCAGAAGCAGATGGAAAAGCAGAAAAATAGGAAGGAGAAGGAGAATCAGAAGGAGAAACAGAAGGAGAAGCAGAAAGAGACGCTGGTAAAGCAGACGAAGAAGAAGCAAAAGGAGAATCAGAAGGAGAAGCTGAAGAAGGAGAAGGAGAAGCATAAGATGATGCTGAAGGAGAAGCAGGAGAAGCAGAAGAAGCAGAAGCAGGAGGAGAAGCAGGAAAAACAGAAGAAGCAGAAGCAAAAGGAGAAGCAAAAGAAGGAGAAGGAGAAGCAGAAGCAGAAGCATAAGGTAAAGCACAAGCAGAAGGAGATGCAGAAGGAGAAGCAGGAGAAACAGAAGAAGCAGAAGCTGAAGGAGAAGCAGAAATAGGAGAAAGAGAAGGAGGAGAAGCAGAAGGAGAAGCAGAAGCAGAATGAGAAGCAGAAAGAGAAGCAGGAGAAGGACAAGAAGCAGAAGCAGGAGAAGCCGAAAGAGAAGAAGCAGAAGAAGCAGAAACATTAGCAGAAGCAGAAGCAGAAGGAGAAGTAGCAGAAGAAGTAGAACCAGAAATTCAGGCATGAGAAACAGAAGAAGCAGAAGCAGAAGCAGAAGGAGAAGCAAAAAGAGAAGCACAAGGAGTAGTAAAAGAAGCAGCAGAAGGAGAAGCAGCAGAAGAAGCAGAAAAACAAGCAGGAGAAGCAGAAGCAGAAAGAGAAGTAGAAGCAGAAGAAGCAGAACCAGAAGAAGAAGCAGTAGAAGCATAAGAAGCAGAAGCAGGAGAAGCAGAAGCAGAAGAAAAAGAAGAAGCATAAGAAGCAGAAATAGAAGCAGAGGGAGAAACAGAAGAAGGAGAAGGAGCAGCAGAAGGTGAAGAAGAAGGAGATGCAGAAGCAGAAAGAGAAGCAGAAACAGAAGGAGAAGTTGGAGAATCAGAAGAAGCAGAAGCAGAAAGAGAAGCAGAAGAGGGAGAAGGAGAAGCAGAAGCAGAAGGACAATCAGGAGAAGCAGAAGAAGCAGAAGCGGGAGAAGCAGAAGAAGAAACAGAAGAAGGAGAAGGAGCAGAAGGAGAAGCAGAAGCAGAAGGAGAAGTAGAAATAGAAACAGAAGCAGAAGAAGCAGTTACAAGAGAAGCAGAAGCAGAAGAAACAGAAGAAGCCCAAGAAGCAGAAGGAGAACCTGAAACAGAAGGACAAGCAGAAGCAGCAGAAGCTGGAAAAGCAGAAGCAGAAGATACAGAACAAGCAGAAGAAGCAGAAGCAGAACGAGAAGCAGAAGAATAAGAAGGAGAAAGAGAAGGATTAGGAGTAGGAGGAGCAGAAGCAG
>NW_012295890.1:0-4964 GCF_000151885.1 Dipodomys ordii
CTGCGGGACACAGTGGGGGACAAAGCGGGACACAGCGGGACACAGCGGGGACGCAGCGGGACACAGCGGGACACAGCGGGACACGGCGGGGGACAGAGCGAGGACACAGTGGGGGACAAAGTGGGGGAAACAGCTGGACACAGCGGGGAACACAGCGAGGACACATCGGGACCCAGCGGGACACAGTGTCGATACAGCGGAGACACAGCGTTACACAGCATGGTACAAAGCTGTGGACACAACGGGACACAGTGGGGGCACAGCGGGACACAGCGGGACGCAGTGGGACACAGCGGGACACAGCGGGACACAGCGGGGACACAGCGGGACACAGTCGGACACAGCGGGACACAGCGATGGACACAGCGGGAGACAAAGCGGGACACCACAGAACACAGTGGGAAACACCGGGACACAGCGAGGAAACTGCGGGGACACAGGGAGACAAAGCGTGGGACACATAGGGACACAGCGGGGGACACAGTGGGGGACACAGCGGGACACAGCGGGACACAGCAGGGGGACACAGCGAGGACACCACGGAACACAGCGGGACACAGCGGGAAACAGAGGGGAACCTGCGGGGACACAGTGGTACACAGTGGGGGACACAGTGGGAAACAGCGGGGGACACAGCGGGACACAGTGGGGGACAGAGCGTGGGACACAGCGAGACACAGCGGGGACAAAGCTGGACACAGCGGGGTACACAGAGGGACACAGCTGGGACACAGCGGGGAAACAGCGTGACACAGCAGGACACAGCGGGAAACAGCGGGGGACACAGCGAGGACACAGCGGCACACAATGGGGGACACAGCAAGGACACAGTGGGACACAGCGGGGGACACAGCAAGGACACAGAGGGACACAGCGGGAGACACAGAGGGACACATCGGGACTCAGCGGGGGACACAGCAGTACACAGCGGGACACAGCGGGGACACAGCAGGGACACAGTGGGGGATACAGGGATGACACAGCAGGACCCAGCGGGACCCAGCGTCGATACAGCAGGGACACAGCGGGACACAGAGGCTAAAAAAGCGAGGACACAGCGGAACACAGTGGGGACACAGCCGTAGACACAGCGGGACACAGTGGCGGACACAGCGGGACACAGCGGGGAACACAGCGAGGACACAGCGGGACCCTGCGCGACACAGCGTCGATACAGCGGGGACAGAGCGTTACACAGCGAGGTACACAGCTGTGAACACAGCGGGACACAGCGCGACACAGTGGGACACAGCAGGCACAAAGCTTGAGACACAGCGGGGTACAGAGCGGGAGACAGCGGGGGACACAGCGAGGACACAGCGGGACACAGCGCTGACACTGCGGGGGACACAACGGTACACAGCGGGGAACACAGCAGGGGACACAGTGGGACACAGCGGGACACAGCGGGGGACACAGGGAGGACACAGCGGGACACAGCGGGGGACACAGCGAGGACACATTGGGACACAGCAGGGACACAGCGGGGACTCATCGGGGGACACATCGGGATACAGCGGAGAACACAGCGAGGACACAGCGGGACACAGTGAGACACAGCGGGACACAGCGGGGGACACAGCGGGACACAGCGGGGAACACAGGGAGGACATAGTGGGACCCAGCGGGACCCAGCACCGTTACAGCGGGGACACAGCGGGACACAGCGGGGTGCACAGCTGGGGACACAACGGGACACTCGGGGGACACAGCGAGGACACAGCGGGACACAGCGGGACACAGCGGGGACACTGCGGGAACATAGTGGGACACAGCGGCGACACAGATGGGACTCAGCGGGACAAAGCTGGGGACACAGCGGGACACAGCTAGGGACACAGCAGGGACAAAGCGGCAGACAGCCGGGGACACAGCGAGGACACAGCGGGACACAGCGGCGACACAGATGGGACTCAGCGGGACAAAGAGGGGGACACAGCGGGACACAGCCGGACACAGCGGGGGACACAGTGGGGGACAGCGGAGACAGAGAGGGGCCAAAGCGAGACACAACGGTGACACAGCTGGACACAACAGAGTACACAACGGGACACAGCGGGCACACAGCGGGGACACAGCGGGACATAGCGGGACAAAGTGGAACACAGCGGGTGTCACAGCGGGACACAGCAGGGACCCAGCGAGGACACAGCGGGACACAACGGGAGACACAGCTGGGGACACAGCGGGACACAGCGGGGAACACATCGAGGACACAGCGGGACCCAGCAGGAGACAGCGTCGATACAGCAGGGACACAGCGGGACACAGCGGGACGCAGCTGGGGACACAGCGGCGACACAGAGGAGACTCAGCGGGGGACACAGCGGGGGACAAAGTGGGACACCACGGGACACAGTGTTACACTGCGGGACATAGTGGGGACACTGCGGGACACAGCAGGACAAAGCAGGGGACACAGCGGGACACAGCGGGCCACAGCGGGGGACCCAGCGGGGGACAGCGGAGACAGAGAGTGGCCACAGCGAGACACAGCGGGGACAAAGCTGGACACAGCGGGGTACACAGAGGGACACAGCTGGGACACAGCGGGGAAACAGCGTGACACAGCAGGACACAGCGGGAAACAGTGGGGGACACAGCAAGGACACAGCGGCATACAACGGGGGACACAGCAAGGACACAGTGGGACACAGCGGGGGACACAGCAAGACATAGCGGGGGACACAGCGGGGGACACAGAGGGACACAACAGGACTCAGCGGGGGACACAGCAGTACACAGCGGGACACAGCGGGGACACAGCAGGGACACAGCGGGGGGCACAGGGATGACACAGCGGGACCCAGCGGGACCCAGCGTCGATACAGCAGGGACACAGCGGGACACAGAGGGTAAAAAAGCGAGGACACAGCTGAACACAGCGGGGACACAGCCGTAGACACAGCGGGACACAGTGGCGGACACAGCGGGACACAGCGGGGAACACAGCGAGGACACAGCGGGACCCTGCGCGACACAGCGTCGATACAGCGGGGACAGAGCGTTACACAGCGAGGTACACAGCTGTGAACACAGCGGGACACAGCGCGACACAGTGGGACACAGCAGGCACAAAGCTTGAGACACAGCGGGGTACAGAGTGGGAGACAGCGGGGGACACAGCGAGGACACAGCGGGACACAGCGCTGACACTGCGGGGGACACAGCGGTACACAGCGGGGAACACAGCGGGGGACACAGCGGGACACAGCGGGACACAGCGGGGGACACAGGGAGGACACAGCGGGACACAGCGGGGGACACAGCGAGGACACATTGGGACACAGCAGGGACACAGCGGGGACTCAGCGGGGGACACATCGGGATACAGCGGAGAACACAGCGAGGACACAGCGGGACACAGTGAGACACAGCGGGACACAGCGGGGGACACAGCGGGACACAGCGGGGAACACAGGGAGGACATAGCGGGACCCAGCGGGACCCAGCGCCGTTACAGCGGGGACACAGCGGGACACAGCGGGGTGCACAGATGGGGACACAACGGGACACTCGGGGGACACAGCGAGGACACAGCGGGACACAGCGGGACACAGCGGGGACACTGCGGGAACATAGTGGGACACAGCGGCGACACAGATGGGACTCAGCGGGACAAAGCGGGGGACACAGCGGGACACAGCGGGACACAGCTAGGGACACAGCGGGGACAAAGTGGCAGACAGCCGGGACACAGCGAGACACACAGCGGGACACAGCTAGGGACACAGCGGGGACAAAGTGGCAGACAGCCGGGGACACAGCGAGGACACAGCGGGACACAGCGGCGACACAGATGGGACTCAGCGGGACAAAGCGGGGGACACAGCGGGACACAGCGGGACACAGCGGAGGACACAGCGGGGGACAGCGGAGACAGAGAGGGGCCAAAGCGAGACACAACAGTGACACAGCTGGACAAAACAGAGTACACAACGGGACACAGCGGGCACACAGCGGGGACACAGCGGGACATAGCGGGACAAAGCGGAACACAGCGGGTGTCACAGCGGGACACAGCAGGGGACCCAGCGAGGACACAGCGGAACACAGCGGGAGACACAGCTGGGGACACAGCAGGACACAGCGGGGAACACATCGAGGACACAGCGGGACCCAGCAGGAGACTGCGTCGATATAGCAGGGACACAGCGGGACACAGCGGGACAAAGCGGGACGCAGCTGGGGACACAGCGGGGACACAGTGGGACACAGCGGAACACAGCGAGGGACAAAGCGAGAGACAGCGGGGGACACAGCGAGGACACAGGGGGACACAGCGGCGACACAGAGGGGACTCACCGGGGGACACAGCATGGGACAAAGTGGGACACCACGGGACACAGTGTTAAACAGTGGGACACAGCGGGGACACTGCGGGACACAGCAGGACAAAGCGGGGGACACAGCGGGACACAGCGGGCCACAGCGGGGGACCCAGCGGGGGACAGCGGAGACAGAGAGTGGCCACAGCAAGACACAGCGGTGAAACAACTGGACACAGCGGGATACACAGCGGGACAGAGCGGGCACACAGCGGGGACACAGCGGGACACAGCGGGACACAGCGGGGACACAGTGGGACACAGCGGGAAAAAGCGGGAGACACAGCGGGACACAGCGGCGACACAGATGGGACTCAGCGGGACAAAGCGGGGGACACAGCGGGACACAGCGGGACACAGCGGAGGACACAGCGGGGGACAGCGGAGACAGAGAGGGGCCAAAGCGAGACACAACAGTGACACAGCTGGACAAAACAGAGTACACAACGGGACACAGCGGGCACACAGCGGGGACACAGCGGGACATAGCGGGACAAAGCGGAACACAGCGGGTGTCACAGCGGGACACAGCAGGGGACCCAGCGAGGACACAGCGGACACAGCGGGAGACACAGCTGGGGACACAGCAGGACCACAGCGGGGAACCACATCGAGGACCACAGCGGGGACCCAGCC
>NW_012295891.1:0-4964 GCF_000151885.1 Dipodomys ordii
TAAACCAACGCAAAATCTCTCTGTGTCCCCTTCTCGGAATCTTATGGGACAAACCCGCACCCTAATCTGGAGCATATAGAGTAACCCTCTATAGCCTCATAAGCGGCATATTCTTTAGCTGTAAAAAAGACTCCAGGGAGTTTACGAGGAGTAGTACGACGAAGCAGAGGATGTACGCATGTCGCCGCCGTGATCTAGGTGTCTATGTTCGAAGACGTAGGAGACGAGTAGTAGTAGTAGAGGAGGAAGATGTAGACGATGATGTAGACGAGCACGACGAGATGGAGAAGGAGAAGAAGGAGAAGGAGAAGCATAAGGAGAACAGTACAAGAAGCAGAATCAGGAGAATGCAGAAGCAGTAGAAAAGAATAAGCATAAGAAGCAGAATCAGAAGAAGAAGGAGAAGGAGCAGCAGAAGGAGAATCAGAAGGAGAAGCAGAAGAAGGAGAAGCAGAAGCAGAAGGAGCAGCAGAAGGAGAATCAGAAGCAGAAGAAGATGCAGAAAAAGAATCAGGAGAAGCAGAAGAAGGAGAAGCAGAAGGAGAAGCAGAAGTAGGAGAAGGAGAAAGAGAAGGAAGAGCAGCAGAAGCAATAGGAGAAGCAGAAGGAGAAACAGAAGCAGAATGAGAAGCAGAAAGAGAAGCAGTAGAAGCAGAAGAAGCAGGAAAACAGAAGCAGAAGAAAGAGAAGAAGAAGAAGAAGAAGAAGAAGAAGAAGAAGAAGAAGAAGAAGAAGAAGAAGAAGAAGAAGAAGAAGAAGAAGAAGAAGAAGAAGAAGAAGAAGAAGAAGGAGGAGAAGGAGGAGAAGAAGGAGAAGGAGAAGAAGGAGAAGGAGAAGCAGTAGAAGTCGAAGAAGCAGAAGCAGGAGAAGCAGAAGCAGGAGAAGCAGAAGCAGAAGAAAAAGAATAAGCATAAGAAGCAGAATCAGAGGGAGAAGCAGAAGAAGGAGAAGCAGAAGCAGAAGAAGCAGCAGAAGCAGAAGCAGAAGAAGATGCAGAAGGAGAAGCAGGAGAAGCAGAAGGAGAAGGAGAAGGCGAAAGAGAAGGATTAGGAGTAGGAGAAGCAAAAGGATAAGCAGAAGCAGAAAGAGACGCAGAAGGAGAAGCAGCACGAGAAGTAGGAGAAGCAGGAGAAGCAGAAGCAGGAGAAGCAGAATAAACAGAAGACGCAGAAGCAGAATGAGAAGCAGAAGGAGAAATTGAAGCAGAAGCAGAAGCAAAAGGAGAAGCAGAAGAAGGAGAAGGAGAAGGAGAAGAAGAAAGAGAAGCACAACGAGAAGCAGGAGAAGCAGAAGCAGGAGAAGCAGAAGCAGAAGAAACATAGGAAGGAGAAGAAGCAGAAGCAGAAGGAGAAGCAGAAACAGAAGGATTAGCAGAAAGAGAAGCAGGAGAAGCAGAAGAAGCAGCAGCAGGAGAAGCAGAAGCAGAAGAAGCCAAAGAAGCAGAAGCAGAACCTGAAGCAGAAAGAGAAGCAGGAGAAGCAGAAGAAGCAGAATCTGGAGAAGCAGAATAAGAAGCAGAAGCAGAAAGAGAAGCAAAAGCAGAAGGAGATGCAGAAGGGGAAGCAGAAGAAACAGAAGAGCAGAGGCAGTAGCAGAAGAAGCAGAAGATGCAGAAGCAGAAGGAGAAGTAGAAGGAAAAGCTGAAGAATGAGAAGGAGAAGGAGTAGGAGAAACAGAAGGAGAAGCTGAAAGAGAAGCACAGAAGGAGCAGGAGAAGGAAAGCAGCAGGAGAAGCAGAAAGAGCAGCAGAAGGAGAAGCAGGAGATGCAGAAACAGGTGAATCAGAAGCAGAAGAAACAGGAGAAGGACAAGAAGCAGAAGCAGAAGCAGAAGCAGAAACAGGAGGAGAAGCAGGAAGAGAAGGAGGGAAAGCAGAAGAAGCAGAAGCAGGAGAAGCAGAAGCATAAGAATGTGAATAAGCAGAAGGAGAACCTGAAGCAGAAGGAGAAGCAGGAGAAGCAGAAGAAGCAGAATCTGAAGAAGCAGAATAAGAAGCAGAACGAGAAGCAGAATCAGAAGGAGAAGCAGCAGAAGAAGTAGAACCAGAAATTCAGGCAGGAGAAACAGAAGAAGCAGAAGCAGAAGGAGAAGCAAAAAGAGAAGCACAAGGAGTAGTAAAAGAAGCAGCAGAAGGAGAAGCAGCAGAAGAAGAAGAAAAACAAGCAGGAGAAGCAGAAAGAGAAGTAGAAGCAGAAGAAGCAGAACCAGAAGAAGAAGCAGTAGAAGCATAAGAAGCAGAAGCAGGAGAAGCAGAAGCAGAAGAAAAAGAAGAAGCATAAGAAGCAGAAATAGAAGCAGAGGGAGAAACAGAAGAAGGAGAAGGTGCAGCAGAAGGTGAAGAAGAAGGAGATGCAGAAGCAGAAAGAGAAGCACAAACAGAAGGAGAAGTTGGAGAATCAGAAGAAGCAGAAGCAGAAAGAGAAGTAGAAGAGGGAGAAGGAGAAGCAGAAGCAGAAGGATAATCAGGAGAAGCAGAAGAAGCAGAAGCGGGAGAAGCAGAAGAAGAAGAAGAAGAAGAAACAGAAGAAGGAGAAGAAGCAGAAGGAGAAGCAGAAGCAGAAGGAGAAGCAGAAATAGAAACAGAAGCAGAAGAAGCAGTTGCAGGAGAAGCAGAAGCAGAAGAAACAGAAAAAGCTGAAGAAGCAGAAGGAGAATCTGAAGCAGAAGGAGAAGCAGAAGCATCAGAAGCTGGAAAAGCAGAAGCAGAAGATACAGAACAAGCAGAAGAAGCAGAACGAGAAGCAGAAGAATAAGAAGGAGAAAGAGAAGGATTAGGAGTAGGAGGAGCAGAAGCAGAATTAGAAGCAGAAAGAGAAGCAGAAGGAGAAGCAGAAGGAGAAACAGAAGAAGCAGAAGCAGGAGAAGCAGAAGCAGAAGGAGAATGAGAAGCACAAGAAGGAGAAATTGAAGGAGAAGGAGAATGAGACGGAGAAGCAGAAGGAGAAGTATGAGAAGCAGAAGAAGGAGAAGCAGGAGAAGCAGAAGCAGAAGAACAGAAGATAGCAGAAAAAGAAGAAGAAGCAGAAGAAGAAGAAGCAGGAAAAGCAGAAGAAGAAGAAGGAGAAGGAGAAAGAGAAGGATTTGGTGTAGGAGATAAAGACGGATAAGCAGAAGCAGAAAGAAAAGGAGAAGGAGAAGGAGAAGCATGAGAAGCTGAAGAAGCAGATGCAGGAGAAGCAGAAGCAGAATGAAAAGCAGAAGAAGGAGTAATTAAAATAGAAGTAGATGCAGAAGGAGAAGCAGAAGCAGAAGCAGGAGGAGAAGCAGAAGAAGGAGAAGGAGAAGCAGAAGGATAAGAATAAAGAGAATCAGAAGGAGAAGCAGGAGAAGCATAAGCAGAAGAAATAGAAGAAGGAGAAGAAACAGAAGCAGAAAGAGAAGCAGAAACAAAAGGAGAAGCAGAAATAGAAGCAGAAGAAGCCGAAGAAGCAGAAGCAGAACCTGAAGCGGAAGGAGAAGCAGAAGAAGCAGAATCTGGAGAAGAAGAAGGAGAACCAGAAGGAGAAGCAGAAGCAGAAAGAGAAGAATAAGCAGAAGGAGAAGCAGAAGAAACAGAAGAAGCAGAAGCAGTAGCAGAAGAAGCTGAAGATGCAGAAGCAGAAAGAGAAGCAGAAGGAATAGCAGAAGAACGAGAAGGAGAAGGAGAAACAGAAGGAAAAGAAGAAGGAGAAGCAGAAGGAGAATCAGGAAAGGCAGAAGAAGCAGAATCAGACGGAGAAGCAGAAGAAGGAGAAGGAGAAGCAGAAGCAGAAGAAGAAGCAGACGAAAAGCACAAGCAGAAGGAGATGCAGAAGGAGAAGCAGGAGAAGCAGAAGAAGCAGAAAGTTGAAGGAGAGAAGAAGTAGAAGAAGCAGAAGTTGAAGAAGCAGAAGTAGGAAGAGAAGCCGACGAAGAGAAGCAGAACGAGAAGCAGGAGAAGCAGAAGATGCAGAAGCGGGAGAAGCAGCAGAAGAAGAAACAGAAGGAGAAGGAGCATAAGCCTAAGGAGAAGCAGAAGCAGAAGCAGAAAGAGAAGCAGAAAAAGCAGAAGCAGGAGAAGCAGAAGCAGAAGAAAAAGGAGAAGGACAAGAAACAGAAGCAGAAGGAGAAGCAGAAACAGAAGCAGAAGTAGAAAGAGAAGGAGGGGAAGCAGAAGAAGCAGAAGCAGGAGAATCAGAAGCATAAGAATCCGAAGAATCAGAAGCAGAACCTGAAGCAGAAGGAGAAGCAGAAGAAGCAGAATCTGGAGAAGCAGAATGAGAAGCTGAAGGAGAAGCAGAAGCAGAAAGAGAATCAAAAGCAGAAGGAGAAGCAGAAGAAACAGAAGAAGCAGAAGCAGTAGCAGTTGCAGCAGAAGGAAAAGCAGGAGAACAAGAAGGAGAAAGAGAAACAGAAGGAGAAGGAGAATCAGAAGGAGAAGCAGAAGGAGAAACAGAAGGAGAAACAGAAGCAGAAGAAGCAGCACAAGGAGAAGCAGAAGCAGAAGAAGATGCATAAGGAGAAGCAGGAGAAGCAGAAGTAGCAGAAGCAGAAGGAGAAGTAGAAGTAGGAGAAGGAGAAGGAAGAGCCGCAGAAGCAATAGGAGAAGCAGAAGGAGAAGCAGAAGCAGAATGAGAAGAAGAAAGAGAAGGAGTGGAAGCAGAAGAAGCAGGAAAAGAAGAAGCAGAATAAAGAGAAGAAGAAGAAGAAGAAGAAGAAGAAGAAGAAGAAGAAGAAGAAGAAGAAGAAGAAGAAGAAGAAGAAAAAGGAGAAGCATAAGGAGAAGAAGTAGAAGCAGAAGAAGCAGAAGCAGGAGAAGCAGAAACAGAAGAAAAATAATAAGCATAATAAGCAGAATCAGAGGGAGAAGCAGAAGAAGGACAAGGAGCAGCAGAAGGAGAAGCAGAAGGACAATCAGAAGGAGAAGCAGAACAAGGAGAAGCAGAAGAAGAAGCAGAAGCAGAAGAAGATGCAGAAGGAGAAGCAGGAGAACCAGAATAAGCAGA
>NW_012295892.1:0-4963 GCF_000151885.1 Dipodomys ordii
GTGTACCACGCTGTGTTCCCGGCTGTGTCCCGCTGTGTCCCCTGCTGTGTCCCCCGTTGTTTCCTCGCTGTGTCCCCCGCTGTGTCCCGCTGTGTCCTCGCTGGGCGCCCCGCTGGGTCCCGCTTTGTCCCGCACTGTGTCCTGCTGTGTCCCCACTGTGTGCCTGCTGTGTCCCGCTATGTACTCCGTTGTGTCCAGCTGTGTCACCGCTGTGTCCTGCTGTGTCCCCTCTCGGTCTCCGCTGTCCCCCGCTGTGTCCCCCGCTTTGTCCCGCTGTGTCCCCGCCGTGTCTCTGCTGTGTTCCGCTGTGTCACACAGTGTCCCATGGTGTCCCGCTTTGTCCCCCGCTGTGTCCCCCGCTGAGTCCTCTCTGTGTCGCCTCTGTGTCCCCCTGTGTCCCCGGTGTGTCCCTCTGTGTCCCGCTGTGTACTGCTGTGTCCCGCGCTGAGTTGTGATGTGTCCCCTCTGTGTCCCAATGTGTCCTCGCTGTGTCCCGCTATGTCCCGCTCTGTCCCCGCTGTGTCCCCTTGTGTACCCCGCTGTGTCCAGCTGTGTCCTCGCTGTGTCCCCCGCTGTCTCCTGCTTTGTCCCACGCTGTGTCCCGCTGTGTCCCGCTGTCTTCCCCTCTGTGTCCCGCTGTGTACCCCGCTGTGTCCAGCTGTGTCCTCGCTGTGTCCCCCGCTGTCTCCTGCTTTGTCCCACGCTGTGTCCCGCTGTGACCCGCTGTGTCCTCGCTGTGTCCCCCGCTGTGTCCCGCTGTGTCCCCGCTGTGTCCACTGCTGTGTCCCGCTGTGTACCCCGCTGTGCCCCGCTATGTCCCTGCAGTGTCCCCGCTGTGTCCCGCTGTGTCCAACTGTGTCCCGTGGTGTCCCAATTTGTCTCCCGCTGTGTCCCCTGGTGAGTCCCCGCTGTGTCCCGCTGTGTCCCCTACTGGTTCCCGCTGTGTCTACTGCTGTGTCCCCTCTGTGTCCCACTGTGTCCCGCTGTGTCCTCGCTGTGTCCCACGCTGTGTTCTGCTGGGTCCTCGCTGTGTCCCAAGATGTGTCCCGTTGTGTCCCCAGCTGTGTCTCCGCTCTGTCCAACTGTGTTTCCGCTGTGTCCCTGCTGTGTCCCCACTGTGTCCTGCTGTATACTGCTGTGTCCCCCCGCTGAGTCCCGCTGTGTCCCCCGTTGTGTCCCGCTGTGTCCCCCCATGTGTCCCGCACTGTGTCCCAGTGTGTCCCGCTGTGTCCCCCACTGTTTCCCCTGCTGTGTCCGGCTGTGTCCCCCGCTGTGTCCCGCTGTGTCCACTGCTGTGTCCCCGCTGTGTCCCACTTTTTCCCGGGCTGTGTCCCACTGTGTCCTCACTGTGTCCCCCGCTGTGTCCCAATGTGTCCTCTCTGTGTCCCCCGCTGTGTCCCGCTGTGTCCCCCGCTTTGTCCCGCTGTGTCCCACTGTGTCCCCACTGTGTCTTGCTGTGTCCCGCTGTGTCCACGGTGTGCCCGCTGTGTCCCGCTGTGTACCCCGCTGTGTCCAACTGTGTCCCGCTCTGTCCCGCTGTGGCCCTTCCCTGTCTACGCTGTCCCCCGCTGTATCCCCCGCTGTGTCCCGCTGTGTCCCGCTGTGTCCCCCGCTTTATCCTGCTGTGTCCCCGCAGTGTCCCCGCTGTGTCCCGCTGTGTCACACTGTGTCCCGTGGTGTCCCACTTTGTCCCCCGCTGTGTCCCCCGCTGTGTCCTCCGCTGAGTCCCCTCCGTATCGACGCTGTGTCCCGCTGTGTCCTCGCTGTGTTCCCCGCTGTGTCCCGCTGTGTCCCCCGCTGTGTCCCCCGCTATGTCCTCGCTGGGTTCCCCGCTGTGTCCCACTGTGTCCGACTGTGTCCCGCTCTGTCCCCGCTGTGTCCCGCTGTGTCCCGCTGTGTCCCCTCTGTGTGCCCGCTGTGTCCCGCTGTGTCCCCCGCTATGTCCTTCTGTGTCCCCCACTGTGTCCCGCTCTGTCCTTGCTGTGTCCCCCGCTGTGTCCCCCGCTGAGTCCCCGCTGTGTCACCTCTGTGTCCCTCTGTTTCGTCGCTGTGTCCCCTGCTGTCTCTGTCTCTGTCCCCCGCTGTGTCTCACGCTTTGTCCCTGCTGTGTCCCACTGTGTCCCGCTGAGTCCGGCTGTGCCCCCACTGTGTCCCGTTGTGTCCACAGCTATGTACCACGCCTTGTAACGCTGTGTCCCCACTGTATCGACTCTGTGTCCCGCTGTGTCCCGCTGTGTCCTCGATCAGTTCCCCGCTGGGTCCCGCTGGGTCCCTCGCTGTGTCCCCCGCTGTGTCCTCGCTGTGTCCCCTGCTGTGTCCCGCTGTGTCCTCACTGGGTCCACCACTGTGTCCCGCTGTGTCCCCCGCTGTGTCGCACTGTGTCCGGCTGTGTCCCGCTCTGTCCCCGCTGTGTTCCTCTGTATCCCCGCTGTGTGCCTGCTGTGTCCCGCTGTGTCTCCCGCTTTGTCCCACTGTGTCCCATTGTGTCCCCGCTGTGTCCCGCTGTGTCCCGCTGTGTCCCCGCTGTGTGCCCGCTGTGTCCCGCTGTGTACCCCGCTGTGTCCAGCTGTTTCACCACTGTGTCTCGCTGTGGCCACTCTCTGTCTCCACTGTCCCCCGCTGTGTGCCCCGCTGTGGCCCGCTGTGACCCGCTGTGTCCCCCGCTTAGTCCTGCTGTGTCCCGCAGTGTCGCCGCTGTGTCCCGCTGTGTAACACTGTGTCCCATGGTGTCCCACTTTGTCCCACAATATGTCCCCCGCTGAGTACCCTCTGTGTCGCCGCTGTGTCCCACTGTGTCCTCGCTGTGTCCCCCGCTGTGTCCCGATGTGTCCTCCCTGTGTCCCCCGCTGTGTCCTGCTGTGTCCTCGCTGTGTTCACCGCTGTGTCCAGCTGTTTCCCCCACTGTGTCCTCGATGTGTAAGTTTTGAGTGCTCTACACCTTCCCCAAAGGAGAGAAAAACCGCTAAATAGAAATAGACTGCATTTTTCTCACCCAGGCAACTCTGGTCTGCATCCATCAGGGCTTAATGCCACTCACACTGTCCACAGAGCCCAGTCCCATTTGTTTCATCCAATTTTGGGAGAGCTGATCTGTGTTAGTCAGCTCAGGATGCAAACGACATTAGAGAGCACTCCGAAATTGGTGACCTTAAAACAGTTTTAAGGTCCCAAAGTGAGGATGCTCTACTCCTTCCCCAATGGAGAGACAAGCCTCCAAAGATATATGGACAGCGCCGACCTTTCTCACTAAGCCCTAATCTACATCCTGTTCCACATACTGTCAACAATAACAGGTCCAATTATATTCCTTGCAATTCTGGGAGAGCTGAAAAGTGTTTGGAAGCACAGGATGCAAACGACTAGATAGAGCAACACAGAAATTCGGCGCCTTAAAACAAAATTGTTTTTCAGGGCTCAAATTCTCAATGATCTACATCTTCCTCAAAGGAGAGGTAAGCCTCTAAATACAAGTAGACTGCATCTTTCTAACCCAGGTTTCTCCGGTCTGCATAATAGCTAGGCTGAAAGCCACTTATACTGTCCATCCACAGGAACCAGTCCAATTTTGTCTTCCAATTCTGGGAGAACTGACCAGTGTTAGCGAGTTCAGCATGCAAACGAAAGTTTGAGTAAAGCAGAGAAAGTCAGATAAGGTGATGTTAATGAACTGAACCCTAATATATGTATTCGAAAGCTTTTTTATTTGTTTTCAAGCGATTGTTTATGACACATTCATAAGATCATTTCTTTTTTACTTTGTAAGTCTCTCCACCATTTTATAACAACTGTTTCACTGTATTTCATGTCGGTATAATTTGTGGAGGGGAAGGGGGAAAACAATTCGTTTCAATAGGGATACAGGTGGACCCATAGCAAAAATACGATGGACAATTCGTTATGTCCAAAACGAACTTTACAACATTGGTTTGTGAGTGGTGGGGGTATGGGAGAGGGGAGGACTGTGGGGGAGGAAAGGAGGAGGATGTGAAAAGGTGGGAATGGGAAACAAAGACGACGTTACAATACTTTATAAAAAATGTACTCATTATCTTGCACATGTAATTGTAACCCCTGTGTACATTGTTTTCTAAAAAAAATAAATGAACAAATAAATAAATTTAAAAACAAGAAAAGATGGAGCACTCAGAACATGGGGACTTTAAAACAGTTTTAAGGCCCCCAAGCAATGAGGGTTTAATCCTTCCCCATAGAAGTGACACGCCTCTATAGAGAAATTGACAGCACCAATCTTCCGATAAGCTCTGGTCTGCGTAATAGCAAGACAGAAAGTGTCTCATCCTGTCTACAATCACAGGTTCCGTTTTTCTGCTTACCACTGGGAGGGTTGAAAAGTCTTTGAGATCTCAGGTTGTAAACGCCAACATAGAGCACTCAGACCTTTGGTGAGGTAAACAATATTGCCCAAGTTCTGAAGGCTCTACAATTCCTCAAAGGAGATACAAGCCAAGAAAGAGAAATAGACAGCATGGTTCTATCACAGGGGACAACGGTCTGCAGCCTAGCAGGGTTTCAAGCCCCTTACACTGTCCACAGTAACAAGTCAGAATTTTTCCCTTGCAGTTCAGGGTGGGCTAACCAGTGTTAGGATGCTCAGGATGAAAACGACAAGATAGAGCACTGAGAATTTGGGGAACTTAAAACAAAATTGTTTCATGGCGCCAAGGTTCTGAATGCTCTATACCGTCGACCAAGAAAAGACCAACCCCCGAAAAGAAATAGACAACATCAGTCGGTTACTAGCAGCCCCTGTGCGCACCCTGACATGAGTCAAAGCACCTCTTGGTGTCACCATCCCGTGGACAATCCGTTTTACTTTCAAATTTGAGAGAGCTGTGGAGGGTTTGGGAGCACAGGATGCAAACAACAAGAGAGAGTACTCAGAATTTGGAGAACATAAAGAAAATTGTATTAAGGTCTGCAAGTTCTGAGTGCTCTCAACTGA
>NW_012295893.1:0-2423 GCF_000151885.1 Dipodomys ordii
CATGTCCCCCGCTGTGTCCCCGCTTAGTCCGCTGTGTCCCTCTGTGTCCCGTGGTGTCCCAATTTGTCCCCTGCTGTGTCCCACTGTGTCCTCGCTGTGTCCCCCGCTGTGTTCCGCTGTGTTCCCCACTGTGTCCTGCTGTGTCTCCGACTGTGTCCCTGCTGTGTTCCCGCTGTGTCCCGCTTTGTCCCCCGCTGAGTCCTGCTGTGTCCCCGCTGTGTCCCAATGTGTCCTTGCTGTGTCCCCCGCTGTGTCCCGTTGTGTCTCCCCTTTGTCCCCCACTGTGTCCCTCTGTGTCCCACTGTATCCCCCGCTGTGTCCCCCGCTGTATCAGGCTGTGTCTCACGCTTTGTCTTCGCTGTGTCCCACTGTGTCCCGCTGTGTCCCGCTGTGCCCCCACTGTGTCCAGTTGTGTCCACAGCTGTGTACCAAGCTGTGTAACGCTGTGTCCCCGCTGTATCGACACTGTGTCCCGCTGGGTCCCGCTGTGTCATCGCTGTGTCCCCCGCTGTGTCCTCGATGTGTCCCCCGCTCTGTCCCGCTCTGTCCTCACTGGGTCCCCCGCTGTGTCCCGCTGTGTCCCCCGCTGTGTCCCGCTGTGTCCCGCTGTGTCCCCCGCTTTGTCCCGCTGTGTCCCCGCAGTGTCCCCACTGTGTCCCGCTGTGTCACACAGTGTCCCATGTTGTCCCGCTTTGTCCCCCTCTCTGTCCCCCACTGAGTCACCTCTGTGTCGCCTTTGTGTCCCGCTGTGTGCCCGGTGTGTCTCGCTGTGTCCCGCTGTGTACTGCTGTGTCCCCTGCTGAGTTCCGCTCTGTCCCCTCTGTGTCCCAATGTGTCCTCGCTGTGTCCCGCTATGTCCCTTCTCTGTCCCCCGCAGTGTGCCCCGCTATGTCCCGCTGTGTCCCGCTGTGTCCCCTGCTTTGTCCCGATGTGTCCCTGCAGTGTCCCCGCAGTGTCCCACTGTGTCACACTGTGTCCCGTGGTGTCCCGCTTTGTCCCCCGCTGTGTCCTCGCTGTGTTTCCCGCTGTCTCCCGCTGTGTACCCCTCTGTGTCCCCCGCTGTGTCCCGCTGTGTACCCCCCTGTGATTGCTCTGTCCTCGCTCTTTCCCCCGCTGTGTCCCGCTGTGTCACCGTTGTGTGCTCGCTGTGTCCCGCTGTGTACCCCGCTATGTCTAAGTGTGTCCCCGCTGTGTACCCTCTCTGTCCCCCGTTGTGTCACCCACTGTGTCCTGCTGTGTTATGCAGTGTCCCTTGCTGTGTCCCGCTGTGTCCCCGCAGTGTCCCTGCTGTGTCCCACAGTGTCACACTGTGTCCCGTCGTGTCCCGATTTATCCCACGCTTTGTCCCCCACTGAATCCCCTCTGTGTCCCTGCTGTGTCCTGCTGTGTCCTCGCTGTGTCTCACGCTGTGTCCCGCTGTGTACCCGCTTGTCTCCCGCTGTGTCCTACTGTGTCCCACTGTGTACCCTGCTGTGTCCCGCTATGTTCCCGCAGTGTCCCCGCTGTGTCCCGCTGTGTCCCGCTGTGTCCCCCGGTGAGTCCCCGCTGTGTCCCCGCTGTGTCCCGCTGTGTCCTCGCTGTATCCCACGCTGTGTTCCGCTGTGTCCTCGCTGTGTCCCCTGCTGTGTCCCGTTGTGTCCCCAGCTGTGTACCCCGCTGTGTCCCGCTGTATCCCCGCTGTATCGAAGCTGTGTCCCGCTGGGTCCCGCTGTGTCCTCGCTGTGTCTCCCGATGTGTCACGCTGTGTCCCCCGCTGTGTTCCGCTGTGTACCCTGCTGTGTCCAGCTGTGTCCTCGCTGTGTCCCCCGCTGTCTCCTGCTTTGTCCCATGCTGTGTCCCGCTGTGACCAGCTGTGTCCTCGCTGTGTCCCCCGCTGTGTCCCGCTGTGTCCCCGTTGTGCCCCACTCTGTGTCCCGCTATGTCCCGTTGTGTACCCCGCTGTGTCCCGCTATGTTCCCGCAGTTTCCCCACTGTGTCCCGCTGTGTCCCACTGTGTCCCGTGGTGTCCCAGTTTGTCCCATGCTGTGTCCCCTGGTGAGTCCCCGCTGTGTCCTGCTGTGTCCCACTGTGTCCCCGCTGTATCGACGCTGTGTTCCGCTGGGGCCCACTGTGTCCTCGCTGTGTTCCCCGCTGTGTCCCACTGTGTACACCTCTGTGTCCCCCTCTGTGTCCCGCTGTGACCCGCTGTGTCCTCGCTGTGTCCCCCGCTGTGTCCCACTTTGTCCTTCGCTGTGTCCCACTGTGTCCCGCTGTGTATCCCGCTGTGTCCTGCTGTGTCCCACTGTGTCCCGTGGTGTGCCAGTTTGTCCCCCGCTGTGTCCCCCTGTGAGTCCCCGCTGTGTCCCACTGTGTCCCCCACTGTGTGCCGCTGTGTCTATTGCTGTGTTCCCGTTGTGTCCCGCTGTGTCCCGCTGTGTCCTTGA
>NW_012295894.1:0-2540 GCF_000151885.1 Dipodomys ordii
CACCCTCTGTGTCCCCACTCTGTCCCCCGCTGTGTCCTCGCTATGTGCTCCGCTGTCTCCCGCTCTTTCCCCCGCTTTGTCCCGCTGTGTCTACTGCTGTGTCCCTGCTTTGTCCCGCTGTGTCCCGCTGTGTCCCGCTTTGTCCCCCACTGTGTCCCCCGCTGAGTCCCATCTGTGTCCTTGCTGTGTTCTGCTGTGTCCTGCTGTGTCCCCCACTGTGTCCCCACAGTGTCCCCGCTCTGTCCCACTGTGTCCAGCTGTGTACGGCTCTGTCCGTTGGTGGCCCGCTATGTCCAGCTGTGTCCCCGTTCTGTCCCGCTGTGTTCTCACTGAGTCCCCCGTTGTGTCTCGCTGTGTCTCCCGCTGTGTTCCGCTGTGTCCCGCTGTGTACCGCTGTGTACTGCTTTGTCCCCCGCTGAGTCCCGATGTGTCCCCGCTGAGTCCCGCTGTGTCCCCGCTGTGTCCCGCTGTGTCCCACTGTGTCCCTCTGTGTACTGCTGTGTCCTCCGCTGAGTCCCGCTGTGTCCCCGCTGTGTCCCGCTGTGTCTACTGCTGTGTCCCTGCTGTGTCCCGCTGTGTTCTGCTGTGTCCCCTGTGTCCCGCTGTGTCCTCGCTGTGTCCCCCGATGTGTCCCGCTGTGTCCTCGCTGTGTCCCCCGCTGTCTCCCGCTTTGTCCCACGCTCTGTCTCGCTGTATCCCGCTGTGTCCTCGCTGTGTTCCGCGCTGTGTCCCGCTGTGTCCCCGCTTTTTCCCCCACTGTGTCCCACTGTGTCCCGCTGTGTACCCTGCTGTGTCCCGCTATGTTCCCGCAGTGTCCCCGCTGTGTCCCGCTGTGTCCCGCTGTGTCCCGTCTGTCCCGCTTTGTCCCCCACTGTGTCCCCCAGTGAGTCCCCGCTGTGTCCCCGCTGTGTCCCGCTGTGTCCTCCCTGTGTCCCCTGCTGTGTCCCCAGCTGTGTCCCGCTGTGTCCTCCCTGTGTCCCCGCTGTGTCCCGCTGAGTCCTCGCTGTGTCCCACGCTGTGTTCAGGTGTGTCCTCTCTGTGTCCCACGCTGCGTCCCGTTGTGACCCCAGATGTGTACCCCGCTGTGTCGCGCTATGTCCCCGCTGCATCGACGCTGTTTCCCCGCTGTGTCCCGCTCTTTCCTCCCTGTGTCAACCGCTGTGTCCCGCTGTGTTTCCCGCTGTGTCCCACTGTGTCCTCCCTGTGTGCCCGCTGTGTCCCGCTGTGTGGCCGCTGTGTCCCAAGCTGTGTCCTGCTGTGTCCCGCTGTGTACCCCGCTGTGTCCGGCTATGTTGCCGCAGTGTCCCCGCTGTGTCCCGCTGTGTCCCACTGTGTCCCGTGGTGTCCCAGTTTGTCCCCTGCTGTGTCACCCGGTAAGTCCCCGCTGTGTCCCGCTGTGTCCCCCACTGTGTCCCGCTGTATCTATTTCTGTGTCCCTGCTGTGTCCCGCTGATTCCCGCTGTGTCCTCACTGTATCCCACGCTGTGTTCCGCTGGGTCCACGCTGTGTCCGCCGATGTGTCCCGTTGTATCCCCAGCTGTGTACCCCACTGTGTCCCGCTGTGTCAACGCTGTATCGACGCTGTGTCCCGCTGGGTCACGCTGGGTCCTCCCTGTGTTCCCCGCTGTGTCCCGCTGTGTACCCCTCTGTGTCCTGCTGTGTCCCCCGCTGTGTCCCGCTGTATCCCGCTGTGTCCCCCGCTGTGTCCCTGCTGTGCCTCCCCTGTGTCCCGCTGTGTACTGCTGTGTCCCCCCTGAATCCCGCTGTGTCCCCGTTGTATCGAAGCTGTGTCCCGCTTTGTCCCACTGTGTCTTCGCTATGTCCCCTGCTGTGTCCCGCTGTGTCCCCGCTGTGACCCCCGCTGAGTCCCGCTGTGTCCTGCTGTGTACCCCGCTGTGTCCCGCTATGTCCCCGCATTGTCCACTCTGTGTCCCGCTGTGTCTCGCTGTGTCCCCGCTGTGTCCCGCTATGTACTCCGTTGTGTCCAGCTGTGTCACCACTGTGTCCCGCTGTGTCCCATCTCTGTCTCCGCTGTCCCCCACTGTGACCCAGCTGTGTCCCGCTGAGTCCCGCTGTGTCCCCCGCTTTGTCCCGATGTGTCCCCGCAGTGTCCCCGCTGTGTCCCCCGCTGTGTCCTGCTGTGTCCTCGCTGTGTCCCCCGCTGTGTCCCGCTGTGTCCCCGCTGTGTCCTCAGCTATGTCCCGCTGTGTCCCGCTGTGTACCCTGCTGTGTCCCGCTATGTTCCCGCAGTGTCGCCGCTGTGTCCCGCTGTGTCCCGCTGTGCCTTCGCTGTGTCCCCCTCTGTGTCCCGTTGTGTCCCCAGCTGTGTACCCCGCTGTGTCCCGCTGTGTCCTCGCTGTGTCCCTCGCTGTCTCCCTCTCTGTCCCCTGCTGTGTCTCACACATTGTCCCCGCTGTGTTTCACTGTGTCCCGCTTTGTCCCGCTGTGCCCCCACTGTGTACCGTTGTGTCCACAGCTGTGTACGACGCTGTGTAACGCTGTGTCCCCGCTGTATCGACGCTGTGTCCCGATGAGTCCTG
>NW_012295895.1:0-4963 GCF_000151885.1 Dipodomys ordii
ACAGCGGGACACAGCGGGACACAGTGGGGACACAGCGGGATTCAGCGGGGGACACAGCATTACACAGCGGGACACAGCGGGACACAGCGGGACAAAGCGGGACACAGCGGGGGACACAGTAGGACATAGTGTGGTCACAGCTGGGGACACAAAGGGACACATCGGGGAACACAGTGAGGACACAGCAGAACACAGCGTGGGGACACAGCGGGCCACAGTGGGGGATACAGAGAGTACACAGCGGGACCCAGCGGGACACAGCGTCGATACGGCGGGGACACAGCGGGACACAGCGGGGACACAGCGGGACACAGCGGGTCACAGCAAGGACAGAGCCGAACACAGCGTCGATACAGCGGGGACACATCGGGGGACACAACAAGGACACAGCGGAACACAGTGTGGGACAGAGCGAGGACACAGCGGGACACAGCAGGGACATAGCAATAGACACAGCGGGACACAGCGGGGGACACAGTGGGACACAGCGGGTGACACAGTGAGGACACAGCGGGACACAGCGTCGATACAGCGGGGACACAGCGTGACACAGCGGGGTACACAGCTGGGGACACAACGGGACACAGCAGGGGACACAGCGAGGACACATCGGAACACAGCGTGGGACACAGGAAGGACACAGTGGGACACAGCGGGGACAAAGTGTGAGACACAGCGGGGGACACTGCGGGAGACATCGGGGGACACAGGGAGGACAAAGCGGGACACAGCGTGGGACACAGCGAGGACACAGCGGAACACAGAGGGACACAGCGGGACACAGCGGGACACAGCAGGGACATAGCAATAGACACAGCGGGACACAGCGGGGGACACAGCAGTACACAGCGGGACACAGCGGGACACAGCGGCACAAAGCGGGACACAGCGGGGGACACAGCAGGACACAGCGGGGTACACAGCTGGGGACACAAATGGACACATCGGGGAACACAGTGAGGACACAGCGGAACACAGCGTGGGGACACAGCGGGCCAGAGTGGAGGAGACAGAGTGTACACAGCGGGACACAGCGGGACACAGCGTCGATACAGCGGGGACACAGCGGGACACAGCGGGGGACACAGCGGAACACAGTGGGGGACAGAGCGTGGGACACAGCGAGACACAGCGGGAACAAAGCTGGACACAGCGGGTTACACAGCGGGACACAGCGGGGACACAGCTGGGACACAGCGGGACACAGCGGGTCACAGCAGGGACACAGCGGGACACAGCAGGGGACACAGTGGGACACAGCGGCGCACACAGCGAGGACACAGCGGGACACAGCGGGGGACACAGCGAGGACACAGTGGGACACAGCGGGGACACAGCGGGTACACAGCGGGGACACAGCGGGACACAGCGGGTCTCAGCAGGGACACAGTGGAACACAGCGTCGATAGAGCGGGGACACATCGCGGTACACAGCGTGGACACAGCGGAACACAGCCTGGGACACAGCGAGGATACAGCGGAACACAGTAGGGACACAGCAATAGACAGAACAGAATACAGCGGGGGACACAGTGAGACACAGCGGGTGACACAGTGAGGACAAAGCGGGACACAGCGGGACACAGCGTCGATACAGTGGGGACACAGCGGGACACAGCGGGGTACACATCTAGGGACACAACGGGACACAGCAGGGGCAAAAGCGAGGACACAGCGGGACACAGCGGGGACACAGTAGGGACACAGCAGGGACACAGCGGGGGACACAGCGGAACACAATGGGACACAGCGGGGGACACATGGAGGACACAGCGGGACACAGCGTCTATACAGCAGGGACACAGCGTTACACAGCGGGGTACACAGCTGGGGACACAAAGGGACACAGTGGGGGACACAGCGGGACACAGCGGGACACAGTGGGACACAGCAGGGACAAAGCGTGAGACACAGTGGGGGACAGAGCGGGAGACAGCGGGGGACACAGAGAGGACACAGCAGGACACAGCGGGAAATCAGCGGGGGACACAGTGGGGGACACAGCGGAACACATTGGGGGAAAGAGCATGAGACACAGCGAGACACAGCGGGAACAAAGCTGGACACAGCGGGTTACAGAGCGGGACACAGCGGGGACACAGCGGGGACACAGGGGGACACAGCGGGGGACACAGGGAAGACACAGAGGGACACAGCGGGGACACAGCGGGGATCAGCTGGGGACACCGCAAGGACAAAGCGGGACACCACGGGACACAGCGGGACACAAAGGAACACAGCATGGACAATGCGGGAACATAGCGGGACACAGTGGGACAAAGCGGGACACATTGTGGGACAAAGCGGGAGACAGTGGTGGACACAGCGAGGACACAGCCGGACACAGCGGGGAAACAGAGGGGACTCAGCAGGGGACACAGCGGGGGACAAAGTGCGACACCACGGGACACAGTGGGACACAGAGGGAAACTGCGGGGACACAGTGGGACAAAGCGCGGGACACAGTGGGACACAGCAGGACCGAGCGGGGAATACAGCGAGGACACAGCGGGACACAGCTGGACACAGCGGGACACAGTGGGGACACAGCAGGGGACCCAGCAAGACCGAGCGGGGACACAGTGGGGACACAGCCGGGGACACAGTGGGGGATACAGCAGGATACAGCAGGACACAGCGGGGACACAGCGGGGACACAGCAGGGGACACAGCGAGGACACAGCCGGACATAGCAGGGAAACAGCGGGACACAACGGGGACACAGCAGTGGACACAGCGGGACAAAGCGGGGGACACAGCGGGACACAGCGGGAGACACAGCGGGGGGACACAGCGGGACACAGCCAGACACAACGGGGGACAGAGGTGGGACACAGCGGGACACAGCGGGAACACAGCGGGACACAGCGGGGGACACAGCAGTACACAGCGGGACACAGCAGGACACAGCGAGATACAGCGGGGGCACAGTGGGACACAGAGGGGGAGACAGAGGGGTACACAGTGGGACAGAGCTGGGAACACAGCGAGGACACAGCGGGACACAGCGGGGGACACAGCGAGGACACAGTGGGACACAGCGGGGACACAGCAGGGACACAGCGGGACACAGCGGGTCACAGCAGGGACACAGTGGAACACAGCGTCCATACAGCGGGGACACATCGGGGCACACAGCGAGGACACAGCGGAACACAGTGTGGGACACAGCGAGGACACAGTGAGACACAGTAGGGACACAGCAATAGACAGAGCAGAACACAGCGGGGGACACAGTGAGACACAGCGGGTGACACAGTGAGGACACAGCGGGACCCAGCGGGACACAGCGTCGATACAGCGGGGACACAGCGGGACACAGCGGGGTACACATCTGGGGACACAACGGGACAAAGCAGGGGACACAGCGAGGACACAGCGAGGACACAGCGGGACACAGCGGGACACAGCGGGGACACAGCAGGGACACAGCAGGGACACAGCGGGGGACACAGCGGAACACAATGGGACACAGCGGGGGACACATGGAGGACACAGCGGGACACAGAGTCTATACAGCCGGGACACAGCGTTACACAGGGGGGTACACAGCTGGGGACACAAAGGGACACAGTGGGGGACACAGCGGGACACAGCGGGACACAGTGGGACACAGCAGGGACAAAGCGTGAGACACAGTGGGGGACAGAGCGGGAGACATCGGGGGCCACAGCAAGGACACAGCGGAACACAGCGTGGGACACAGCGAGGACACAGCGGGACACAGCAGGGACACAGCAATAGACACAGCAGGACACTGCGGGGGACACAGTGGGACACAGCGGGTGACACAGTGAGGACACAGCGGGACCCAGCGGGACACAGCGTTGATACAGCGGGGACACAGCGGGACACAGCGGGGTACACATCTGGGGACACAACGGGACACAGCAGGGGACACAGCGAGGACACAGCGAGGACACAGCGGGACACAGCGGGACAGAGCGGGGACACAGCAGGGAGACAGCAGGGACACAGCGGGACACAGCAGGAACAAATCAGTAGACACAGCGGGACACAGCGGGGGACACAGCGGGACACAGCGGGACACAGTGGGGACACAGCGGGACTCAGCGGGGGACACAGCAGTACACAGCGGGACACAGCGGGACACAGCGGGACAAAGCGGGACACAGCGGGGGACACAGTAGGACATAGTGTGGTCACAGCTGGGGACACAAAGGGACACATCGGGGAACACAGTGAGGACACAGCAGAACACAGCGTGGGGACACAGCGGGCCACAGTGGGGGATACAGAGAGTACACAGCGGGACCCAGCGGGACACAGCGTCGATACGGCGGGGACACAGCGGGACACAGCGGGGACACAGCGGGACACAGCGGGTCACAGCAAGGACAGAGCCGAACACAGCGTCGATACAGCGGGGACACATCGGGGGACACAACAAGGACACAGCGGAACACAGTGTGGGACAGAGCGAGGACACAGCGGGACACAGCAGGGACATAGCAATAGACACAGCGGGACACAGCGGGGGACACAGTGGGACACAGCGGGTGACACAGTGAGGACACAGCGGGACACAGCGTCGATACAGCGGGGACACAGCGTGACACAGCGGGGTACACAGCTGGGGACACAACGGGACACAGCAGGGGACACAGCGAGGACACATCAGAACACAGCGTGGGACACAGGAAGGACACAGTGGGACACAGCGGGGACAAAGTGTGAGACACAGCGGGGGACACTGCGGGAGACATCGGGGGACACAGGGAGGACAAAGCGGGACACAGCGTGGGACACAGCGAGGACACAGCGGAACACAGAGGGACACAGCGGGACACAGCGGGACACAGCAGGGACATAGCAATAGACACAGCGGGACACAGCGGGGGACACAGCAGTACACAGCGGGACACAGCGGGACACAGCGGCACAAAGCGGGACACAGCGGGGGACACTGCAGGACACAGCGGGGTACACAGCTGGGGACACA
>NW_012295896.1:0-4963 GCF_000151885.1 Dipodomys ordii
CAGGGGACACAGCAGAAACAGCAGTGACACTGCGGGGACACATTTGTTGATACAGCGGGACACAGCGTCGATACAGCGGGGACACAGCGGGACACTGTGGGGTACACAGCTGGGGACACAACGGGACACAGCGGGGGACACAGCGAGGACACAGCAGAACACAGCGTGGGAAACAGCGAGGACACAGCGGGACACAGCGAGACACAGCGGGACACAGTGGGGACACAGCAGTAGACACAGCGAGACACAGCGGGGGACACAGCGGGACACAGCGGGGAACACAGCGAGGACACAGCGGGGACACAGCGGGGACACTGCGGGAACATAATGGGACACAGCGGGGCACACAGCGGGACACAGCGGGACACAGCTTGGGACACAGCGGGAACACAGCAGGACACAGCAGGGGACACAGCGAGGACACAGCGGGACACAGTGGGACACAACGGGGAACAGAGCAGGACACAGCAGGGGACACATCGAGGACACAGCGGGACACAGCGGGGACACAGTTGGGACACAGCGGGGGACACTGAGGGGCACAAACGGGACAACACGGAACACAACGGGACACAGTGGGATAAAGCGGGACACTGCGTGGATACAGCGGGACACAGCGGGGGACACAGCAGGACACAGCGGGGGACAGAGCGGGGGACACAGCGAGACACAACGGGTACAAAGTGAGACACAGCAGATTACACAGTGGAACACAGCGGGCACACAGCCGGAATACAACGGGACACAGTGGGGAAAGAGCGGGACAAAGTGTGACACAGCGGGAAACAGCGGGGTACACAGCGGGACTCACGGGGGACACAGAGGGGTACACTGCGGGACACACGGTGGACACAGCAAGGACACAGCGGGACACAGTGAGGACACAGCGGGACACAGCGGGGGAAACAGCGGGACACAATGTGGACACAGCAGTTGACACAGCGGGACACAGCGGGGGACAGAGGGGGACACAGCGAAGACACATTGGGACACAGCGGGGACACAGCGGGACTCAGCGGGGGACACTGCAGTACACAGAGGGACACAGCGGGACACAGAGGGGGACACAGTGGGACAGAGCGGGGGATACAGCAGGGGACACAGAGGAACTCAGCGGGACACAGCGGGGGACACAGGCGGGACACAGCGGGACACAGGGGGGGATACAGCGAGGACACATTGGGACACAGCGGGGACACAGCGGGACTCAGCGGGGGACACAGCAGTACATAGCGGGACACAGCAGTGACACAGCTAGACAAAGCGGGGTACACAGCCGGACACACCGGGCACACAGCAGGGACACAGCAGGACACACCGGGACAAAGTGGAGAAAGAGCAGGACACAGCATGACACAGCTGGACACAGCGGGGTACACAGCGGGACACACGGGGAACACAGTGTGGACACAGCGGGACACAGCTGGGGACACAGCGACGACACAGCAGGACACAGCAGGGGACACAGGGGGGACACAGCGGGACACAGCAGAACACAGAGGGGGACACAGTGGGACGGAGTAGAGGACACAGCGGGGACACAGCGAGGACCCACGGGGACACAGCGGGGACACAGCGGCACCCAGCAGGACACAGCGGGGACACAGCGGGACACAGCGGGACACAGCTTGGGACACAGCGGGAACACAGCAGGACACAGCCGGGGACACAGCGGGACACAGCGTGGGACAAAGCGGGAGATAGCAGGGGACACAGCGAGGACACAGCGGGACACTGTGGCGACACATAGAGGACTCAGCGGGGGACTCAGTGGGGGACAGAGCGGGACACAGCGGGACCCAGAGGGGACAAAGCGTGAGACACAGCGGTGGACAGAGCGGGAGACAGAGGCGGACACAGCGAGGACACAGCGGGACACAGCGGGGACACAGAGGTGGCTCAGGGGGGCCACAGCGGGGGACAAAGCGGGACACCACGGAACACAGCGGGACACAGCATGAAACAGCGGTGAACCTGCGGGGACACAGCGGGACACAGCGGGGAACACAGCGGGACACAGCGGGGACACAGCGGGGACACGGCGGGACCCAGCAGGACACAGCCGGACACAGCAGGACACAGCGGGGGACACTGCGGGACACAGCAGGGGATACAGCGGGACACAGCGGGGGCACAGAGGGGTCTCAGCAGGGGACATAGCGGGGGACAAATCGGTACACCACAAGACACAGTGGGACACAGCGTGACACAGCGGGGACACTGCGGGGACACAGCGGGACAAAGCGGGGGACCCAGTGGGACCCAGCAGGACCCAGCGGGGAAACAGTGGGGACAGAGTGGGACACAGCGAGGACACAGCGGGACACAGCGCAACACTGCGGGGCACAGCGGGGGGCACAGCGGGACACAGCGGAGGACACAGCGGGGACACAGAGGGGACTCAGCAGGGGACATAGTGGGGGACAAATCGGGACACCCAAGGACACAGTGGGACACAGCGGGACACAGCGGGGACACTGCGGGGACACAGCGGGACAAAGCGGTGGACCCAGCGGGACCCAGCGGGACACAGCAGAACCCAGCGGGGAAACAGCGGGGACACAGTGGGACACAGTGGGACACAGCGAGGACACAGCGGGACACAGCGGGACACTGCGGGGCACAGCGGGGGACACAGCGGGACACAGCGGAGGACATAGGGAGGACACAGCGGAACACAGCATGGGACAAAGCGAGGACACAGCGGGAAACAGCGAGTCCCAGCGGGAACCAGCGGGGACCCAGCGGGGACCCAGCAGTGGACACAGCAGGACACAGCGGGGGACAAAGCGGGACACCACGGAACACAGCAGGACACAGCGTGAAACAGCGGTGAACCTGCGGGGACCCAGCGGGACACAGCGGGGGACACAGCGGGACACAGCAGGACACAGCGGAGTACACAGCCGGACACAGCAGGGACACAGTGGGGACACAGCGGGACCCAGCAGGACACAGCGGGGGACACAGCGGGACATAGCGGGACACAGGGGGGACACAGCAGGGACACAGTTGGACACAGTAGGACACAGCGTGGGACAAAGCAGGAGACAGCGGAGGACACAGTGAGGACACAGCTGGACACAGCGGGGACACAGAGGGGATTCAGCAGAGGACATAGAGGGGAAAAAGCGGGACACCACGGGACACAGTAGGACACAGAGGGACACAGCGGGGACACTGCGGGACACAGCCGGGGGACACAGCGATGGACAGCGGGGGACAGGGAAGGGACACAGCGGGACACAGAGGGGACACAGCTGGACACAGAAGGGTACACAGCGGGGCAGATGGACACACAACGGGGACAGAGCTGGACACAGAGGGACACAGAGGGAACAGAGCGTGACACAGCAGGACACAGCGGGACACAACAGGGGACTCAGCGGGACACAGCGGGGGACACAGGGAGGACACAGCTGGACACTGAGGGAGACAGAGCATGGACACAGCCGGACACAGCGAAACACAGAGTGACACAGTGGGGACACAGCAGGGGACACAGCGGGACACAGCGGGGGACACAGAGGGACACAGCGGGGTACACAGCAGGGACAAAGCGGGACACAGCGGGGGACACAGTGAGGACAAAGTGGGACACAGCGGTGACAAGCGGGACACAGCTGGGGACACTTCGGGACACAGCGGGACACAGCGGGGACACAGCAAGGACACAGCGGGGGACACAGCGGGACACAGCCGGACACAGCCGGGGACACAGCGGGACACAGCGAGAGACACAGCGGGGGACACAGCGGGACACAGCGGGGAACAAAGAGAGGACACAGCGGGACCCAGCGGGACAGAACGTCGATAGAGCGGGGACACAGCGGGACACAGCGGTGACACAACGGGACTCAGCAGGGGACACTGCGGGACAGAGAGGGACCCAGCGTGAACACAGCAAGGACACAGCGGGGGACACAGCGGGACACAGCGGGACACAGCGGGACACAGCGGGGCACACAGCGAGGGACACAGCGGGGGACACAGCAGGACACAGTGGGGAACACAGAGAGAGACACAGCAGGACCCAGCGGGACACAGCATCAATACAGCAGAGACACAGCGGGACACAGCGGGGTACACAGCTGTTGACACAACGGGACACAGTGGGGGACACAGCGGGACACAGCGGGACACAGCGGGGCACAGCAGGGAAAAAACGGGAGACAGAGTGGGGAACAGAGCAGGACACAGCGGGGGACACAGAGAGGACACAGTGGGGACACAGCGAGACTCAGCCGGGGACACAGCGGGGGACAAAGCGGGACACCACGGGACACAGTGGGACACAGCGGGACACAACGTGGTCACTGCGGGACACAGTGGGGGACAAAGCGGGACACAGCGGGACACAGGGGGGACGCAGCGGGACACAGCGGGACACGGCGGGGGACACAGCGGGCCACAGAGGGGGACATAGCGAGGACACAGCGGGACACAGCGGGACACAGCGGGGGACACAGCGAGGACACAGTGGGGGAAAATGTGGGGGAAACAGCTGGACACAGCGGGGAACACAGCGAGGACACAGCGGGACACAGCGGGGGACACAGGGAGGACACAGCGGGACACAGCGGGGGACACAGCGAGGACACAGTGGGACACAGCGGCGACACAGAGGGTACTCAGCGGGGGACACATTGTGGGACAAAGTGGGACACCATGGGACACAGTGTTACACAGCGGGACACAGCGGCGACACTGCGGGACACAGCAGGACAAAGCGGGGGCCACAGCGGGCCACAGCGGGCCACAGCGGGGCACACGGCGGGGGGACAGCGGAGACAGAGAGTGGCCACAGCGAGACACAGCGGTGACACAGCTGGACACAGCGGGGTACACAGCGGGACACAGCGGGCACACAGCGGGGGACACAGCGGGACACAGCAGGACACAATGGGACACAGTGGGGACAAAGAGGGAGACACAGCGGGACACAGCATGCACACAGCGGGGA
>NW_012295897.1:0-4962 GCF_000151885.1 Dipodomys ordii
TGTGTCCCCGCTGTGTCCTGCTGTGACTCCGCTCTGTCCCGCTGTGTCCCTGCTGTGTTCCCTCTGTGTCCCGCTGTGTCCCGCTGTGTCCCCGCAGTGTCCCTGCTTTGTCCCTCGCTGTGTCCCGCTGTATCCTCGCTGTCCCCCTTTGTGTCCCTCACTGTGTCCCCAGCTGTGTCCCGCTGTGTCCCCTGCTATGTCCCGCATTGTATCGCTTTGTCCACTGCTGTGTCCCGTTGTGTCCCCGCTGTATCCCCTGCTGTTTCACGCTGTGTCCCCATCTGTGTCCCGCTGTGTGCCACTGTGCCCCCCTCTGTGTCCCCGCTCTATCCCGCTGTGTCCCCCACTTTGTCCCCGCTGTGTCCTGCTGTGTCCTCGCTCTGTCCCCCGCTGTGTCCCCGCTGTGTCCCCGCTGTGTCCCGCTGTGTCCCCCGCTGTGTCCCCGCTGTGTCCCCGCTATGTCCCGCTGTGTCCCCGCTATGTCCCGCTGTGTCCCGCTGTTTCCCACTGTGTCCCGCTGTGTCCCCGCTGTGTCCCCCTCTGTGTCTCCGCTGTGTCCCGCTGTGTCCCCCGCTGTGTCCCCGTTGTGTCCCCGCTGTGTTCCCGCTGTGTCCCTCTGTTTCCTCACTTGTCTCCTGCTGTGTCCCGCTGTATCCCCTGCTCTGTCCCCCGTTGTGTCCCGCTGTGTCCCCGTTGTCCCCCGGTGTGTCCCTCCTGTCCCCCGCTGTGTCCCCCTCTGTGTCCCCACTGTGTCCCCATTATGCCCAGGTGTTTCCCCGCTATCCCCCGCTGTGTCCCCATTATGTCCCGCTGTGTCCCGTTGTGTCTTCGCTGTGTCCCCCGCTGTGTCCCCGCTCGCTGGGTCCCGCTGGATCCTCTCTGTGTACCCCGCTGTGTCCCACTGTGTCCCCCGCTGTGTCCCTCTGTGTCTAGCTGTGTTCTCGCTGTGTCCCCGCTGTGTCCTCCTGTGTACCGCGCTCTGTCCAGTTGTGTCCCCGCTGTGTCCCGCTGTGTCCTCCCTGTGTCCCCTGCTGTGTCCTGCTGTGTCACCCGCTGTGTCCCGCTGTGTCCCCTGCTGTGTCACTCGCTGTTTCCCTGTTGTGCCCCACTGTGTCCCCCGCTGAGTCCCGCTGTGTACCCGCTGTGTCCCAATGTGTCCTCGCTGTGTCCCCTGCTGTGTCCCCTGCTGTGTCCCGCTGTGTCCCGCTGTGTCCCTCTGTGGCCCCTGCTGTATCCCCTGCTCTGTCCCACTGTGTCCCTGCTGTGTCCCTACTGTGTCCCCGCTGTGTCCCGCTGTATTCCGCTGTGTCCCCCGCTGTGTCCCGCTTTGTCCCCCCTGTGTCCCCCGCTGTGTCCCGCTCTGTCCCCTGCTGTGTCTCCGCTGTTTCCCGCTGTGTCCTGCTGTGTCCCGCTGTGATCCTGCTGAGTCCTGCTGTGTCACCGCTGTGTCCCGCTGTGTCCTCACTGTGTCCCCTGCTGTGTCCTGCTCTGTTCCCTGCTGTGTCTCCCACTTTGTCCCCATTGTGCTCCGCTGTGTCCCGCTGTGTCCCGCTGTGTCCCGCTATGTCCCCCACTGTGTCCCGTTGTGTCCCCAGCTGTGTACCCCGCTGTGTCCTGCTGTGGCCCCGCTGTATCGATGCTGTGTCCCGCTGGGTCCCGCTGTGTCCTCTCTGTGTACCCCGCTGTGTCCCACTGTGTCCCCCGTTGTGTCCCTCGCTGTGTCCCGCTGTGTCCTCCCTGTGTACCCTGCTGTGTCCCACTGTGTCCCCCGCTGTGTCCCTCGCTGTGTCCCGCTGTGTCCTCCCTGTGTCCCCTGCTGTGTCCTGCTGTGTCCCCCGCTGTGTCCCGCTGTGTCCCCTGTTGTGTCACACGCTTTGTCCCTGTTGTGCCCCGCTGTGTCCCGCTGTGTCCCGCTGTGTCCTGCTGTGTCCCCCGCTGAGTCCCGCTGTGTACCCGCTGTGTCCCAATGTGTCCTCGCTGTGTCCCCTGCTGTGTCCCGCTGTGTCCTCGCTGTGTCCCCCACTGTGTCCTGCTGTGTCCCTCTGTGGCCCCTGCTGTATCCCCTGCTCTGTCCCACTGTGTCACCCGCTGTGTCCCGGCTGTGTCCCCGCTGTGTCCTGCTGTATTCCACTGTGTCCCCCGCTGTGTCCCGCTTTGTCCCCCCTGTGTCCCCCGCTGTGTCCGCTGTGTCCCCCGCTGTGTCCTGATGTGTCCACGTGGCCCCTGGCGGGTCCCCGCTGTCCCCGTCTGTGTCCCCGCTGTACCCGCTGTGTCCCGCTGTGTCCCTCTGTGTTCCCAACTGTGTCCCTCTGTATTCTCCGCTGTGTCCCGCTGTGTCCCAAGCTGTGTCCCGCTGTGTCCCGCTGTGTGCCCCGCTATGTCCCGCTGGGTCCTCGCTGTGTCCCCCGCTGTGTCCCGTTGTGTACCCAGCTGTGTACCCCGCTGTGTCCTGCTGTGTCCATGCTGTATCGATGCTGTGTCCCGCTGTGTCCCGCTTGGTCCCGCTGTGTCCTCGCTGTGTTCCCCGCTGTGTCCCGCTGTTTACTCCTCTGTGTCCCCCGCTGTGTTCCGCTGTGTCCCGCTGGGTCCCGCTGTGTCCCCCGCTGTGTCCCGCTGTGTCCCCGCAGGTTCACCGCTGTTTCGCGCTGTGTCCTGCTGTGTTCCGTGGTGTCCCGCTTTGTCCCCCGCTGTGTCCCGCTGTGTCCACTGCTGGGTCCCCGCTGGGTCCCGCTGTGTCTCGCTGTTTCCCACTGTGTCCTCGCTTTGTCCCATGCTGTGTTCCGCTGTGTCCTCCCTGTGTCCCCCGCTGTGTCCCGCTGTGTCCCCCGCTGTGCCCCGCAGTGTCCCGCTGTGTCCCGCTGTGTCCTCTCTGTGTCCCACTGTTTCCCCGCTGTTTCCCCGCTGGGTCCTGCTGTGTCCCGCTGGGTCCCGCTGGGTCCCCCGCTTTGTCCCGCTGTGTCCCCGCAGTGTCCCCGCTGTGTCCCTCTGTGTCCCACTGTGTCCTGTGGTGTCCCGATTTGTCCCCCGCTATGTCCCCTGCTGAGTCCCCTCTGTGTCCCCCGCTGTGTCCCGCTGTGTCCCCCGCTGTGTCCCGCTGTGTCCCCCGCTGTGTCCTGCTGTGTCCCGCTGTGTCCTGCTGGGTCCCGCAGTGTCCCCGCTGTGTCCCCGCTGTGTCCCGCTGTGTCCCCCGCTGTGTCCCGCTGTGTCCCCGCAGGTTCACCACTGTTTCACGCTGTGTCCCGCTGTTTTCCGTGGTGTCCCGCTTTGTCCCCCGCTGTGGCCTCCCTGAGCCACCTCTGTATCCCCGCTGTGTCCCGCTGTGTCCTCACTGTGTCCGCCTCTGTCTCCCGCTCTGTCCACCACTGTGTCTCACGCTTTGTCCCCGCTGGGTCCCACTGTGTCCCGCTCTGTCCCACACTGTGTCCCCCGCTGAGTCCTCTATGTGTCGCCACTGTGTCCCGCTGTGTCCTCGCTGTGTCCCCTGCTATCTCCCGCTTTGTCCCACGCTGTGTCCCGCTGTGTCCCGCTGTGTCCCGCTGTGTCTACTGCTGTTTCCCCACTGTGTCCCGCTGTGTCCCAAGCTGTATCCCGCTGTGTCCCGCTGTGTACCCCGCTATGTCCCGCTGGGTCCTCGCTGTGTCCCCCGCTGTGTCCCGTTGTGTACCCAGCTGTGTACCCCACTGTGTCCTGCTGTGTCCATGCTGTATCGATGCTGTGTCCCGCTGGGTCCCGCTGTGTCCTCGCTGTGTTCCCCGCTGTGTCCCGCTGTTTACCCCTCTGTGTCCCCCGCTGTGTCCCGCTGTGTCCCGCTGTGTACTGCTGTGTCCCCCGCTGAGTCCCGCTGTGTCCCCGCTGTGTCCCAATGTGTCCTCGCTGTGTCCCGCGCTGGGTCCCGCTGTGTCCCCCCTGTGTCCCCCGCTGTGTCCCTCTGTGTCCGGCTGTGTCCCCCGCTGTGTCCCCCACTGTGTTCCCCGCAGTGTCAGCGCTGTGTCCCGCTGTGTCCTCGCTGTGTCCCCCGCTGTCTCCCGCTCTGTACCCCGCTGTGTCTCAAGCTTTGTCCCCGCTGTGTCCCACTGTGTCCCGCTGTGTCCCGCTGTGCCCCCACTGTGTCCCGTTGTGTTCACAGCTGTGTACCACGCTGTGTAACGCTGTGTCCCCGCTGTATCGACGCTGTGTACCGCTGGGTCCCGCTGGGTCCTCGCTGTGTTCCCCGCTGTGTCCCGCTGTGTCCCCCACTGTGTCCCCCGCTGTGTCCCTATGTGTCCCACGCTTTGTCCCCCTGTGTCCCCGCAGTTTCCCCGCTGTGTCCCGCTGTTTCCCAATGTGTTCTGTGGTGTCCCGCTTTGTCCCCCGCTGTGTCCCCCGGTGAGTCGCCGCTGTGTCCCCGCTTTGTCCCGCTGAGTCCTCCATGTGTCCCCCGCTGTGTCCCGCTGTGTCCCCCGCTGTGTCCCGCTGTGTCCACTGCTGGGACCCGACTGTGTCCCGCTGTGTCCCGCTGTGTCCCGCTGTGTCCTCACTGTGTCCCACTCTGTGTTCCGCTGTGTCCTCGCTGTGTCCCCCGCTGTGTCCCGCTGTGTCCCCCGCTGTGCCCTGCATTGTCCCGCTCTGTCCCGCTGTGCCCTCGCTGTGTCCCGCTGTGTCCCCCACTGTTTCCCCTGCTGTGTCCGGCTGTGTCCCCCACTGTGTCCCGCTCTGTCCCCCTCTGTGTCCCGCTGTGTCCCCCGCTGTGTCCCACTGTGTCCCCGCAGTGTCACTGCTTTTTCCTGCTGTGTCCCGCTGTGTTCCGTGGTGTCCCTCTTTGTCTCCCACTGTGTTCCCCGCTGTGTCCCGCTGTGTCCGACTGTGTCCCGCTCTGTCCTCGCTGTGTCCCGCTGTGTCCCGCTGAGTCCCACTGCGTCCCGCTGTGTACCCGCTGTGCCCCCACTGTTTCCCGTTGTGTCCACAGCTTTGTACCATGCTTGA
>NW_012295898.1:0-4961 GCF_000151885.1 Dipodomys ordii
CTTCTTCTTCTTCTTCTTCTTCTCTTTCTTCTGCTTCTACTTTTCCTGCTTCTTCTGCTTCTACTGCTTCTCTTTCTGCTTCTCATTCTGCTTCTGCTTCTCCTTCTGCTTCTCCTATTTCTTCTGCGGCTCTTCCTTCTCCTACTTCTCCTTCTCCTTCTGCTTCTGCTTCTTCTGCTTCTCCTGCTTCTCCTTCTGCATCTTCTTCTGCTTCTGCTTCTCCTTCTGCTGCTTCTTCTGCTTCTGTTTCTCCTTCTGCTTCTCCTTCTGCTTCTTCTTCTGCTTCTCCTTCTGCTTCTTCTGCTTCTCCTTCTGATTCTCCTTCTGCTTCTCCTTCTGTTTCTCCTTCTCCTTCTCGTTCTTCTGCTTTTCTTTCTGCTTCTCCTTCTGCTTCTGCTGCAACTGCTACTGCTTCTTCTGTTTCTTCTGCTTCTCCTTCTGCTTTGATTCTCTTTCAGCTTCTGCTTCTCCTTCAGCTTCTCATTCAGCTTCTCCAGATTCTGCTTCTTCTGCTTCTCCTGCTTCCGCTTTTGCTTCAGGTTTTGCTTCTGCTTCTTCGGATTCTTATGCTTCTGCTTCTCCTGATTCTGCTTCTTCTGCTTCCCCTCCTCTTTCTGCTTCTCCTTCTGTTTCTGCTTCTCCTTCTGCTTCTGCTTCTTGTCCTTCTCCTGTTTCTTCTGCTTCTGCTTCTCCTGCTTCTGCTTCTTCTGCTTTTCCTGCTTCTCTTTCTGCTTCTCCTTCTGCTTTTCCTTCTCCTTCTGCTTCTGCTCCTTCTCCTTCTTCTGTTTCTTCTTCTTCTGCTTCTCCCGCTTCTGCTTCTTCTGCTTCTCCTGCTTCTCGTTCTGCTTCTCTTCGTCGGCTTCTCTTTCTACTTCTGCTACTGCTTCTTCTGATTCTGCTTCTTCTACTTCTTCTCTCCTTCTGCTTCTGCTTCTTCTGCTTCTCCTGCTTCTCCTTCTGCATCTCCTTCTGCTTGTGCTTTTCGTCTGCTTCTTCTTCTGCTTCTGCTTCTGCTTCTCCTTCTTCTGCTTCTCCGTCTGATTCTGCTTCTTCTGCCTTTCCTGATTCTCCTTCTGCTTCTCCTTCTTCTTCTCCTTCTGTTTCTCCTTCTCCTTCTCGTTCTTCTGCTATTCCTTCTGCTTCTCTTTCTGCATCTGCATCTTCAGCTTCTTCTGCTACTGCTTCTGCTTCTTCTGTTTCTTCTGCTTCTCCTTCTGCTTTTTCTTCTCTTTCTGCTTCTGCTTCTCCTTCTGGTTCTCCTTCTTCTTCTGCAGATTCTGCTTCTTCTGCTTCTCCTTCCGCTTCAGGTTCTGCTTCTGCTTCTTCGGCTTCATCTGCTTCTATTTCTGCTTCTCCTTCTGTTTCTGCTTCTCTTTCTGCTTCTGTTTCTTCTCCTTCTTCTATTTCTTCTGCTTATGCTTCTCCTGCTTCTCCTGCTTCTCCTTCTGTTTCTCTTTATTCTTATCCTTCTGCTTCTCCTTCTCCTTCTTCTGCTTCTCCTTCTGCTTCTGCTTCTGCTTCTCCTTCTGCATCTTCTTCTGTTTCAATTTCTCCTTCTTCTGCTTTTCATTCTGCTTCTGCTTCTCCTGCTTCTGCTTCTCCTGCTTCTCCTGCTTCTACTTGTCCTTCTCCTTCTCTTTCTGCTTCTGCTTATCCGTCTGTTTCTCCTACTCCTAATCCTTCTCTTTCTCCTTCTCCTTCTTCTTCTGCTTTTCCTGCTTCTTCTACTTCTGCTTCTTCTTCTTTTTCTGCTTTTTCACTTTCTTCTGCTTCAGCTTCTGCTTCTTCTGCTTCTCCTTCTGCTTCTGTTTCTCCTTCTGCTTCTGCTCTTCTCCTTCTTCTGTTTCTTCTGCTTCGGCTTCTCCTGCTTCTCCTTCTTCTCCTTCTGCTTCTCTGTCTCATTCTCCTTCTCCTTCAATTTCTCCTTCTTGTGCTTCTCATTCTGCTTCTGCTCTGCTTCTCCTGCTTCTGCTTCTTCTGTTTCTCCTTCTGCTTCTCCTTCTGCTTCTCTTTCTGCTTCTAATTCTGCTTCTGCTCCTCCTACTCCTAATCCTTCTCTTTCTCATTCTTATTCTTCTGCTTCTCGTTCTGCTTCTGCTTCTTCTGCTTGTTCTGTATCTTCTGCTTCTGCTTTTCCAGCTTCTGATGCTTCTGCTTCTCCTTCTGCTTCAGGTTCTCCTTCTGCTTCTTCAGCTTCTTCTGTTTCTTCTGCTTCTGCTTCTCCTGCAACTGCTTCTTCTGCTTCTGTTTCTATTTCTGCTTCTCCTTCTGCTTCTGCTTCTCCTTCTGCTCCTTCTCCTTCTTCTGTTTCTTCTTCTTCTTCTGCTTCTCCCGCTTCTGCTTCTTCTGCTTCTCCTGATTGTCCTTCTGCTTCTGCTTCTCCTTCTCCTTCTTCTGCTTCTCTTTCTGCTTCTGCTTCTTCTGATTCTCCAACTTCTCCTTCTGTTTCTGCTTCTCTTTCTGCTTCTGCATCTCCTTCTGCTTCACCTTCTGCTGCTCCTTCTCCTTCTTCTGTTTCTCCCTCTGCTTCTATTTCTGCTTCTTCTTTTTCTTCTGCTTCTGCTTCTCCTGCTTCTGCTTCCTATGCTTCTATTGCTTCTTCTTCTGGTTCTGCTTCTTCTGCTTCTACTTCTCTTTCTGCTTCTGCTTCTCCTGCTTGTTTTTCTGCTTCTTCTGCTGCTTCTCCTTCTGCTGCTTCTTTTCCTACTCCTTGTGCTTCTCTTTTTGCTTCTCCTTCTGCTTCTGCTTCTGCTTCTTCTGTTTCTCCAGCCTGAATTTCTGGTTCTACTTCTTCTGCTGCTTCTCTTCCTGCTTCTGCTTCTCCTTCTGCTAATGTTTCTGCTTCTTCTGCTTCTTCTCTTTCGGCTTCTCCTACTTCTGCTTCTTGTCCTTCTCCTGCTTCTCTTTCTGCTTCTCATTCTGCTTCTGCTTCTCCTTCTGCTTCTCCTCCTTCACCTTCTCCTACTTCTGCTTCTCCTTCAGATTCTGCTTCTTCTGCTTCTCCTGCTTCTCCTTCTGCATCTCCTTCTGCTTGTGCTTTTCCTTATGCTTCTGCTTCTGCTTCTCCTTCTCCTTCTTTTGCTTCTCCTTTTGCTTCTGCTTCTTCTGCTTTTCCTGCTTCTCCTCCTGCTTCTGTTTCTTCTGCTTCTCCTGCTTCTCCTTCTGCATCTTCTTCTGCTTCTACTTCTCCTTCTTCTGCTTCTCCTTCTGATTCTCCTTTTGCTTCTTCTTCGTCTGCTTTACCTGCGTCTCTTTCTGCTTCTCCTTCTGTTTCTCCTTCTGTTTCTCCTTCTCCTTCTTGTTCTTCTGCTTTTCCTTCTGCTTCTGCTACAACTGCTTCTGCTTCTACTTCTTCTGTTTCTTCTGCTTCTCCTTCTGCTTTTGATTCTCTTTCTGCTTCTGCTTCTCGTTCTGCTTCTTATTCTGCTTCTTCAGATTCTGCTTCTTCTGCTTCTCCTGCTTCTCCTTCTGCTTCAGGTTCTCCTTCTGCTTCTTTACATTCTTATGCTTCTGCTTCTCCTGCTTCTGCTTCTTCTGCTTTCCCTCCTTCACTTCCTGCTTCTCCTTCTGTTTCTGCTTCTCCTTCTGCTTCTGCTTCTTGTCCTTCTTGTGTTTCTTCTGCTTCTGCTTCTCAAGTTTCTGCATCCCTGCTTCTCCTTCTGCTGCTCTTTCTGCTTCTCCTGCTGCTTTTCCTTCTCCTGCTCCTTCTTCTGCTTCTCTTTCTGCTTCTCCTTCTGTTTCTCCTACTCTTTCTCCTTCTCGTTCTTCTGCTTTTCCTTCTGCTTCTGCATCTTCTGCTTCTTCTGCTAATGCCTCTGCTTCTTCTGTTTCTTCTGCTTCCCCTTCTGCTTCTCCTTCTCCTTTTGCTTCTCTTTCTGCTTCTGCTTCTCCTTCTGCTTCTCCAGATTCTGCTTCTTCTGCTTCTCCTGCTTCTCCTTCTGCTTCAGGTTCTGCTTCTGCTTCTTCGTCTTCTTCTGCTTCTGGTTCTCCTGCTGATGCTTCTTCTGCTTCTCCTGCTTCTCTTTCTGCTTTTCCTTCTGTTTCAGCTTTTCCTTCTGCTTCTGCTTCTTCTCCTTCCTATGTTTCTTCTGCTTCTGCTTCTCCTGCTTCTGCTTCTCTTGCTTCTCGTTGTGCTTCTCTTTCTGCTTCTCCTTCTCCTTCTTCTGATTCTCCTTCTGCTTCTGCTTCTCCTTCTGCTTCTGCTTCTGCTTCAATTTCTCCTTCTGCTTCTCATTCTGCTTCTGCGTCTTCTGTTTCTTCTGCTTCTCCTGCTTCTTCTTCTCCTGCTTCTCCTACTTCTCGTGCTGCTTCTACTTCTGCGTCTCTTTCTGCTTCTGCTTATCCTTTTGCTTCTCCTACTCCTAATCCTTCTCTTTCGCCTTCTCCTTCTCCTTCTTCTGCTACTCCTGCTTCTCCTTCTGCATCTTCTTCTGCTTCTCCTTCTGCTGCCTCTTCTGCTTCTGCTTCTCCTGCTTCTGCTTCTCCCTCTGATTCTGCTTCTTATGCTTATTCTTTTTCTTCTGCTTCTGCTTCTCCTGCTTCTCCTGCTTCTCCTTCTCCTTCTCCTTCTTCTTCTTCTTCTTCTTCTTCTTCTTCTTCTTCTTCTTCTTCTTCTTCTTCTTCTTCTTCTTCTTCTTCTTCTTCTTCTTCTTCTTCTTCTTCTTCTTCTTCTCTTTCTGCTGCTTCTGCTTTTCCTGCTTCTTCTTATTCTACTGCTTCTCTTTCTGCTTCTCCTTCTGCTTCTGCTTCTCCTTCTGCTTCTCCTAGTGCTTCTGTGGCTCTTCCTTCTCCTTCTCCTACTTCTCCTTCTCCTTCTGCTTCTGCTTCTTCTGCTTCTCCTGCTTCTCCTTCTGCATCTTCTTCTCCTTCTGCTTCTCCTTCTGCTGCTTCTTCTGCTTCTGTTTCTCCTTCTGCTTCTCCTTCTGCTTCTTCTGCTTCTCCTTCTGCTTCTGCTTCTCCTT
>NW_012295899.1:0-4961 GCF_000151885.1 Dipodomys ordii
CAACGCTGTATTCTGCTGTGTCCTCGCTGTGTCCTCCGCTGTGTCCCGCTGTGTCCCACTGTGTCCTCGCTATGTCCCCCTCTGTGTCCCACTGTGTCCCCCGCCGTGTCCGGCTATGTCCGGCTGTGTCCCGCCGTGTCCCGCTGTGTCCCGCTTTGTCCCCCACTGTGTCCCGCTGTGTCCCCGCAGTGACCCCGCTGTGTCCCGCTGTGTCCCACTGTGTCCCGTTGTGTCCCGCTTTTTCCCCCGCTGTGTCCCCGGCTGAGTCTCGCTGTGTCCCCACTGTATCCTCTCTGTGTCCCCCGCTGTGTCCTGCTCTGTTCCCCACTGAGTCTCCAGTTTTGTCCCCGCTGTGCCCCGCTGTGTCCCGCTGTGTCCTGCTGTGTCCCCCACTGTGTCCCGTTGTGTCATCAGCTGTGTACCCCGCTGTGTCCCGCTGTGCTCCCGCTGTATCGACACTTTGTCCCGCTGGGTCCTGCTGTGTCCTCTCTGTGTTCCCCACTGTGTCCCGCTGTGTCCCCCGCTGTGTCCCGCAGTATCCCCCGCTGAGTCCCCCTGTGTCACCGCTGTATCCCTCTGTGTCCCCGCTCTATCGATGCTGTGTCCCGCTGGGTCCCGCTGTGTCCTCTCTTTGTTCTCTGCCGTGTCCCGCTGAGTTCCCCTGCTGTGTCTCTCGCTCTGTCACCGCTGTGTCCCGCTGTGTCCTCGCTGTGACCTTGCTGTGTCCCCCGCTGTGTCCTGCTATGTTCCCGCTGTGTCCCAAGCTTTATCCCGCTGTGTCCCGCTGTGTGCCTCGCTGTGTCCCACTATGTTCCCGCAGTGTCCCCGCTGTGTCCCCGCTGTGTCCTCGCTGTGTTCCCCGCTGTGTCCCGCTGTGTCCCCCGCTGTGTCTCGCTGTGTCTACTGCTGTGTCCCCACTGTGTCCCGCTGTGTCTCGCTGTGTCCCGCTGTGTCCTCGCTGTTTCCCACGCTGTGGTCTGCTGTGTCCTCACTGTGTCCCCCGCTGTGTCCCGCTGGGTCCTGCTGTGTCCTCTCTGTGTTCCCCACTCTGTCCGGCTGTGTCGCCCGCTGTGTCCCTCGCTGTGTCCCCCGCTGTGTCCCGCTGTGTCCCGCTGTGTCCCCCGCTGTGTCCTTGCTGTGTCCCCGCTGGGTCCCGCTGGGTCCCGCAGTGTCCCCCGCTGAGTCCTGCTGTGTCACCGCTGTGTCCCGCTCTGTCCCCGCTCTATCGACGCTGTGTCCCGCTGTGAACCGCTGTGTCCTCTCTTTGTTCCCCGCTGTGTCCCGCTCTGTCCCCCGCTGTGTCTCTCGCTGTGTCACCGCTGTGTCCCGCTGTGTCCTCGCTGTGTCCACCGTGTGTCCCACTGTGTGCCCCGCTGTGTCCCCCGTGAGTCCCGCTGTGTACCCCGCTGTGTCCCGCTGTGTCACACTTTGTCCCGCTCTTTCCCCACTGTGTTCCGCTGTGTCCCGGCTGTGTCCTGGCTGTGTGCCCGCTGTGTAATCTGCTGTGTCTCGCTTTGTACCCGTTGTGTCTCACTGTGTCCCCCGCTCTGTCACCCGCTGTGTCCCGCCTTGTCCCACTCTGTGTCCCGCTGTGTCCTGCTGTGTCCCTCGCTGTGTCCCGCTGTATCCACGCAGTGTCCCCACTGTATCCCACTGTGTCCCGCTGTGTTCCGTGTTGTCCCTTTTGTGCCCCTTAGTGTCCCCCACTGTGTCCCCACTGTGTCCCCGCTGTGTCCCGCTGTGTCCTCGCTGTGTCCCCTGCTGTGTCCTGCTCTGTTCCCCGCTGTGTCGCCCACTTTGTCCTCATTGTGCCCCTCTGTGTCCCGCTGTGTACCGCTGTGTCCCGCTGTGTCCTGCTGTGTCCCCCGCTGAGTCCCGCTGTGTACCCGCTGTGTCCCAATGTGTCCTCGCTGTGTCCCCCGCTGTGTCCCGCTGTGTCCCGCTGTGTCCCTCTGTGGCCCCTGCTGTATCCCCTGCTCTGTCCGACTGTGTCCCTGCTGTGTCCCTACTGTGTCCCCGCTGTGTCCCGCTGTATTCCGCTGTGTCCCCCGCTGTGTCCCGCTTTGTCCCTCCTGTGTCCCCCGCTGTGTCCCGCTCTGTCCCCTGCTGTGTCTCCGCTGTTTCCCGCTGTGTCCCGCTGTGTCCCGCTGTGATCCTGCTGAGTCCCGCTGTGTCACCGCTGTGTCCCGCTGTGTCCTCGCTGTGTCCCCTGCTGTGTCCTGCTCTGTTCCCTGCTGTGTCTCCCACTTTGTCCTCATTGTGCTCCGCTGTGTCCCGCTGTGTCCCGATGTGTCCCGCTATGTCCCCCACTGTGTCCCATTGTGTCCCCAGCTGTGTACCCCGCTGTGTCCTGCTGTGTCCCTGCCGTATCGATGCTGTGTCCCGCTGGGTCCCGCTGTGTCCTCTCTCTGTACCCCACTGTGTCCCACTGTGTCCCCTGCTGTGTCCCTCGCTGTGTCACGCTGTGTCCTCCCTGTGTCCCCTGCTGTGTCCTGCTGTGTCCCCCACTGTATCCCCTGCTCTGTCCCACTGTGTCACCCGCTGTGTCCCGGCTGTGTCCCCGCTGTGTCCCGCTGTATTCCACTGTGTCCCCCGCTGTGTCCCACTGTGTCCCCTGTTGTGTCCCGCTGTGTCCCCCGCTGTGTCCCACTGTGTCCACGTTGTTCCCTGGTGGGTCCCCGCTGTCCCCTTCTGTGTCCCCGCTGTACCCGCTGTGTCCCAATGTGTCCCTCTGTGTTCCCCACTGTGTCCCTCTGTATTCCCCGCTGTGTCCCGCTGTGTCCCACGCTGTGTCCCGCTGTGTCCCCTGCTGTGTCACTGCTGTATCCCGCTGTGTCCCGCTGTGTCCCGCTGTGACCCTGCTGAGTCCTGCTGTTTCCCCGCTGTGTCCCGCTTTGTCGTCGCTGTGTCCCCCGCTGTGTCCCACTATGTCCCCCGCTGTGTCCCGCTGTGTCCTGCTGTGTCCCTGCTGTGTCCCGCTGTGTCCCCTGCTTTGTCCCCGCTGTGTCCCGCTGTGTCCTCACTGTGTCCCCCGTGTGTCCCGCTGTGTACCCCGCTGTGTCCCTCTGTGTCCCGCTCTGTCCCCACTGTGTCCCGATGTGTCCCGCTGTGTCCCCGCTGTGTCCTGCTGTGTACCCCACGGTGTCCAGCGGTGTCACCGCTGTGTCCCGCTCTGTCCTTTCTCTGTCCCCCGCTGTCACCTGCTCTGTCCCCCGCTGTGTCCCGCTGTGTCCCACTATGTCCCCTGCTTTGTCCCGCTGTTTCCCCACAGTGTCCCCGCTGTGTCCTGTTGTGTCACATTGTGTCCCGTGGTGTTCCACTTTGTCCCCTCCTGTGTCCCCCGCTGAGTGCCGCTTTGTCCCCGTTGTGTCCCGCTGTGTCCCCCGCTCTGTCCCCTGCTGTGTTCCGCTGTGTTCACCTCTGTGTCCCGCTGTGTCCTGCTGTGTCCCCCGCTGTGTCCCGCTGTATTCCCCTGTATTCCGTGGTGTCCCGTTTGTCACCCGCTGTGTCCCCTGCTGAGTCCCCGCTTTGTCCCCGCTGTGACCCCCTGTGTCCCGCTGTGTCCCGCTGTGTCCCGCTATGGCCCCCACTGTGTCCCGTTGTGTCCCCAGCTATGTACCCCGCTGTGTCCCCGCTGTATCGACGCTGTGTCCCGCTGGGTCCCGCTGTGTACTGCTGTGTCCCACGCTGAGTCCCGCTGTGTCCCCACTGTGTCCCAATGTGTCCTCACTGTGTCCCCCGCTGTGTCCTGCTCTGCCACCCTGTGTCCCCCGCTGTGTCCGCTCTGTCCCCCTGTTTCCCATGCTGTGTCCCCTGCTCTGTCCCACTGTGTCCCCCGCTGTGTCCTTGCTGTGTCCCCGCTCTGTCCCGCTGTGTCCCGCTGTGTCCCGCGCTGATTCCCGCTGTGTCCCAGATGTGTCCCTCTGTGTCCTCGCTGTGTCCTCGCTGTGTCCCCGCTGTGTCCAGCTCTGTTCCCCGCTGTGTCTCCCGCTTTTCCCCGCTGTGCCCCGCAGTGTCCCCCCTGTATCCCCCGCTGAGTTCCGCTGTGTCTCCCGCTGTGTCCCCCGCTGTGTCCTGCTGTGTCGTCGCTGTGTCGTTGCAATGTCGCCGCTGTGTCCCGATGTGTCACACCGTGTCCCGTGGTTTCCCGCTTTGTCCCCTGCTGTGTTCCCCGCTGAGTCCCGCTTTGTCCCCATTGTGTCCCGCTGTGTCCCGCTATGTTCCGTGGTGTCCCGTTTGTCCCCCGCTGTGTCCCTGCTGTGTGCCGCTGTGTCCTCGCTGTGTCCCCCACTGTGTCCTGCTCTGTTCCCTGCTGTGTCTCCCGCTTTGTCCCCGCTGTTCCCCGCTGTGTCCCGTTGTGTCCCGTTGTGTCCCGCTATGTCCCCCACTGTGTCCCGTTGTGTCCCCAGCTGTGTACCCTGCTGTGTCCCGCTGTGTCCCTGCTCTATCGACGCTGTGTCCCTCGCTATGTCCCGCTGTGTCCCCCGCTGTGTCCCGCTGTGTCCTCCCTGTGTCCCCCGCTGTGTCCCGCTTTGTCCCCGGTTGTGTCCCGCTGTGTCCCCCGCTGTGTCACTGGTGTGTCCCGCTGTGTTCCACTGTGTCCCGCTGTGTCCTTGCTGTGTCTCCCGCAGTGTCCCGCAGTGTCCTCGCTGTGTCCCCCCCTGTGTTCTGCTTTGTCCACTGCTGTGTCCCGCTGTGTACCCCTCTGTGTCACCCGCTCTGGCCCTGCTGTGACCCGCTGTGTCCCGCTGTGTACTGCTGTGTCTCCCGCTGAGTCCCGCTGTGTCCCCGCTGTGTCCCAATGTGTCCTCGCTGTGTCCACCCCAGTGTCCCGCTGTGTCCCCCCTGTGTCCCCCGCTGTGTCCCGCTGCGTCCCTCTGTGTCTCCTGCTGTGTCCCCTGCTCTGTCCCACTGTGTCCACCGCTGTGTCCCTGCTGTGTCCCCGCTTTGTCCCGCTGTGT
>NW_012295900.1:0-4961 GCF_000151885.1 Dipodomys ordii
CACTGGGACACAGCGGGACACAGCGGGGCACAGCGGGGACAAAGCGGGAGACACAGCGGGGAACAGAGCAGGACACAGCGGGGGACACAGCGAGGACACAGCGAGGACACAGCAGGACACAGCGAGGACACAGCGGGACACAGCTGGGGACACAGCGGGACACAACGGGGAACACAGCGGGGGACACAGCGGAACACAGCGGCACACAGCAGGGGACACAGTGGTGACACAGTGGTACACAGCGTTGGACACAGCGAGGACACAGCAAAACACAGCGTGGGACAACGCGGGAGACAGCGGGGGACACAGCGAGGACACAGCGGGTCACAACGGGGACACAGTGGAACACAGCGGGAGACACTACGACGACACAGCAGGACACAGCGGGGGACACAGCGGGGGACACAGCAGAACTCAGCGGGGAACACTGGGGGGACACAGCGGGTCACAGCGGGGACAAAGCGGGAGACACAGAGGGGAACAGAGCAGGACACAGCGGGGGACACAGCGAGGACACAGCGGGACACAGCAGGGACACAGCGGGGACTCAGCGGGGACACAGTAGGGGACAAACGGGACACCACGGAACACAGCGGGACACAGCAGACACAGCGGGGACAATGCGGGCATACAGCGGGCAACAGCGGGGGCACAGCAGGACACAGCAGGGGACAGAGCGGGGGACACACCAGGACACAACGGGGACAAAGTGGGACTCAGCGGGGGACACAGCAGGGGACAAAGCGGAACACCACGGGACACAGTGTGACACAGCGGGACACAGCGGGGACACTGCGGGGACACAGCGGGACAAAGCAGGGGACACAGCGGGACACAACGGGACATAGCGGGGGACACAGCAGGGGACAGCAGGGAACAGAGAGGGGACACAGCGTGACACAGGGGTGACACAGCTGGACACAGCAGGGTACACAGCGGGACACAGCGGGCACACAGCGGGGACACAGCGGGGCACAGTGGGACACAGTGGGGACAGAGCGGTGGACACAGCAGTGGACACATCGGGGGACACAGAGGGGACACAGTGGGAAACAGCGGGGGACACAGCTAGGACACATTGGGACACAGCGGGGACACAGCGGGACTCAGCGGGGGACACAGCAGTACACAGCGGGACACAGCGGGACACAGCAGGGGACACTGTGGGACAGAGCAGGGTACACAGCAGGGGACACAGAGGGACCCAGCGGTACCCAGTGGGGGACACAGCGAGGACAAATTGGGACACAGAGGGGACACAGCTGGACTCAGTGGGGGACACAGCAGGACACAGCATTACACAGCGGGACACAGCGGGACACAGCGGGGGACACAGTGGGACAGAGCAGGGTACACAGCAGGGGACACAGAGGGACCCAGCGGGACACAGCGGGGGACACAGGGGGGACACTGTGGGACACTGCGGGAGACACAGCGAGGACACAGCGTGACACAGCGGAACACAGCAGGACACAGTTGGGACACAGCAGGGGACACAGCGGGACACAGAGTGGGACAAGCGGGACACAGTGGGGGACACGGGGGTACAATGCGGGACACAGCGGGGGGCACAGCGATGACAAAGCAGGACACAGCAGGGACACAGCGGGACTCAACACGGTCACAGCGGGACACAGCGGGACACCTCGGGGACACAGCAGGGGACACAGCGGGACACAGCGGGGGACACAGCGGGACACAGCGGGCGACACAGGGGGAACAAAGCGGGACACAGCAGGGGACACAGCGAGGACTCAGCGGGACACATCTGGGACACAGCGGGAATCAGCAGGAGACACAGCGGGACACAGTGGGACAGAGCGGGGACACAGCAGGGACACAGCGGGGGACACAGTGGGACACAGCGGGCGACAGAGCAGGTGACAGCGGGGGACAGAGAAAGGACAGAGCGGGACACAGCGGTGACACCGCTGGACACAGTGGGGTACACAGCAGGACACAGCGGGCACACAGCGGGGACACAGCAGGACACATCGGGACACAGTGGGGACAGAGCGGGACACAGAGGGACACAGCAGGGTACACAGCGGGACACAGCGGGACACAGGGGGTCACAGCGGGGACAAAGCGGGGACTCAGCAGGGGACACAGCGGGTGACAAACAGGACACCACGGAATACAGGGGAATACAGCGGGACACAGCGAGGGACACAGCAGGACACAGCGGGACACAGAGGTGGACACAGCGGAACACAGCAGGGGACAGAGCGGGGGACACAGCGGGACACAATGGGGACAAAGCGGCACTCAGCTGGGGACACAGGAGGGGACAAAGTGGAACACCACGGGACACAATGTGACACAACAGGACACAGCGGGGACACTGTGGGGAAACAGCGGGACAAAGCAGGGGACATAGTGGGACACAGCGGGACACAGCGGGGGACAGAGCAGGTGACAGCGGGTGACAGAGAAAGGACAGAGCGGGACACAGCGGTGACACCGCTGGACACAGTGGGGTACACAGCAGGACACAGCGGGCACACAGCGGGGACACAGCGGGACACATCGGGACACAGTGGGGACAGAGCGGGACACAGAGGGTCACAGCGGGGCACACAGCGGGACACACGGGGGACACAGTGAGGACACAGCGGGACACAGAGGGGACAAAGCGGGGGTCACAGCGGGACACAGCAGGGGACATAGTGGGACACAGCGGGGGACACAGCGACGACAAAGCGGGACACAGCAGGGAAACAGCAGGACTCAGCAGGGTCACAGCGGGACACAGCGGGACACAGCAGGGACAGAGCGGGGGACACAGCAAGGACACAGCGGGACACAGCGGGACACAGCGTGGGACAAAGGGGGAGACAGCAGGGGACACAGCGAGGACACAGCTGGACACAGCGGGACACAGAGGGGACTCAGGAGGGGACATAGAGGGGAAAAACCGGGACACCATGGGACACAGTAGGACACAGCGGGACACAGCGGGGACACTGCGGGACACAGCCGGGGGACACAGTGGTGGACAGCGGGGGACAGAGAAGGGACACAGCGGGACAGAGGGGACACAGCTGGACACAGAAGGGTACACAGCGGGGCACAGCGGACACACAACGGGGACAGAGCTGGACACAGAGGGACACAGATGGGACAGAGCGTGACACAGCGGGACTCAGCGGGACACAGCAGGGGACTCAGAGGGACACAGCGGTGGACACAGGGAGGACACAGCTGGACACTGAATGAGACAGAGCGAGGACACAGCTGGACACAGCGAAACACAGCGTGACACAGTGGGGACACAGCAGGGGACACAGCAGGACACAGCCGGGGACACAGAGGGACACAGCGGGGTACACAGCAAGGACAAAGCGGGACACAACGGGGGACACAGCGAGGACACAGCGGGACACAGCGGTGACACAGCGGGACACAGCTGGGGACATTGCGGGACACAGCGGGACACAGCGGGGACACAGCAAGGACACAGCGGGGGACACAGCGGGACACAGCCGGACACAGCTGGGGACACAGCGCGACACATCGAGAGACACAGCGGGGGACACAGCGGGACACAGCGGGGAACAAAGAGAGGACACAGCGGGACCCAGCGGGACACAGCGTCGATACAGCGGGGACACAGGGGGACACAGTGGGGTACACAGCTGGGGACACAACGGGACACAGCGGGGGACACAGCGAGGACACAGCGGGACACAGCGGGACACAGCGGGACACAGTGGGGGCACAGCAGTAGACACAGCGAGACACAGCGGGGGACACAGCGGGACACAGCGGGAAACACAGCGAGGACACAGCGGGGACACAGCGGGGACACTGCGAGAACATAGTGGGACACAGCGGGGCCCACAGCGGGACAAAGCGGGACACAGCTTGGGACACAGTGGGAACACAGCAGGACACAGCAGGGGACACAGTGAGGACACAGCGGGACACAGTGGGACACAGCGTGGGACAAAGCAGGAGACAGCAGGGGACACAGTGAGGACACAGGGGGACACAGCGGCGACACATAGAGGACTCAGCGGGGAACAGAGTGGGGGACAGAGCAGGACACATCGGGACACTGCGGGGCACAGCGAAGGACACAGCGGGACACAGCGGGGGACCCAGCGGGACACAGCGGGACACAGCGGGACACTGCGGGGAACAGCGGGGGACACAGCGGGACACAGCGGGGGACACAGGGAGAACACAGCTTAACACAGCATGGGACAAAGCGAGGACACAGCGAGACACAGCGGGACCCAGCGGGGACCCAGCAGTGGACACAGCGGGACACAGCGGGGGACAAAGCGGGACACCACGGAACACAGCAGGACACAGCGTGAAACAGCGGTGAACCTGCGGGGACACAGAGGGACACAGCGGGGGACACAGCGAGTGACACAGCGGGGGACACAGCGGGACACAGTGGGGAACACAGAGAGAGACACAGCAGGACCCAACGAGACAGAGCGTCCATACAGCAGGGACACAGCGGGGTACACAGCTGTTAACACAACGGGAAACTGTGGGGGACACAGCGGGACACAGCGGACACAGCGGGGGACACAGCGGGGGACACAGTGGGACACAGCGGGGGACACAGCGGGACACAGCGGGGACACAGAGGGGACTCAGCAGGGGACATAGCGGGGGACAAATCGGGACACCACAGGACACAGTGGGACACAGCGGGACACAGCGGGGACACTGCGGGGACACAGGGGGACAAAGCGGGGGACCCAGCGGGACCCAGCGGGCACAGCAGGACCCAGCGGGGAAACAGCGGGGACACAGTGGGACACAGCGAGGACACAGCGGGACACAGCAGGACACTGCGGGGCACAGTGGGGGACACAGCGGGATACAGCGGGGGACACAGGGAGGACACAGCGGAACACAGCATGGGACAAAGCGAGGACACAGCGGGAAACAGCGAGACACAGCGGGACCCAGCGGGGACCCAGCAGTGGACACAGCGG
>NW_012295901.1:0-4961 GCF_000151885.1 Dipodomys ordii
CGCTGTGTCCCGCTGTGTCCCGCTGTGTCCCCGCTGTGTGCCCGCTCTGTCCCGCTGTGTATCCCGCTGTGTCCAGTTGTGTCACCGCTGTGTCTCGCTGTGGCCACTCTCTGTCTCCGCTGTCCTCCGCTGGGTCCCCCGCTGTGGCCCGCTGTGTCCCGCTGTGTCCCCCGCTTTGTCCTGCTGTGTCCCGCAGTGTCCCCGCTGTGTCCCGCTGTGTAACACTGTGTCCCGTGGTGTCCCACTTTTTCCCACGCTGTGTCCCCCGCTGAGTCCCCTCTGTGTCGCCGCTGTGTCCCCCTGTGTCCTCGCTGTGTCCCCTGCTGTCTCCCGCTTTGTCCCTCGCTTTGTTCCGCTGTGTCCCACTGTGTCCCCGCTGTGTCCCCAGCTGCGTCCCGCTGTGTCCCCCTGTGTCCCGCTGTGTCCCTGCTGTATCGACGCTGTCTCCTGCTGGGTCCCGCTGTGTCCTCGATGTGTTACCCGCTGTGTCCCGCTGTGTCCCCAGCTGTGTCTCCCACTGTGTCCCGCTGTGTCCTCGCTGGGTCCCCTGCTGTGTCCCGCTGTGACACCCGCTGTGTTCCGCTTTGTCCCGCTATGTCCCGCTGTGTCCCCGCTGTGTGCCCGCTGTGTCCCGTTGTGTACTCTGTTGTGTCCAGCTGTGTCACCGTTGTGTCTCGCTTTGGACCCTCTCTGTCTCCGCTGTCCCCCGCTGTGTCCCACGCTGTGTCCCGCTGTGTCCCGCTGTGTCTCCCGCTTTGTCCCGCTGAGTCCCATCTGTGTCGCCGCTGTGTCCCGCTGTGTCCTCGCTGTGTCCCCGGCTGTCTGCCACTTTGTCCCCGCTGTGTCCCTAGCTGTGTCCCGCTGTGTCCCGCTGTGTCCTCCGCTTTGTCCCGCTGAGTCCCATCTGTGTCGCCGCTGTGTCCCACTATGTTCCCGCAGTGTCCCCGCTGTGTCCCGCTGTGTCCAGCTGTGTCCTCGCTGTGTCCCCCGAGTGTCCCGTTGTGTCCCCAGCTGTGCACCCCGCTGTGTCCTGCTGTGTCCCCGCTGTAACGGCGCTGGGTCCCGCTGGGTCCCGCTATGTCCTCCCTGTGTTCCCCGCTGTGTCCCGCTGTGTCCCCCGCTGTGTCCCGCTGTGTCTCACTGTGTCCCGCTGTGTCCTCGCTGTGTTCTCCGCTGTATCCCGATGTGTCCCCCGCTGAGTCCCCGCTGTTTCCCTGCTGTGTCCCAATGTGTCCTCGCTGTGTCCCCCGCTGTGTCCCGCTGTGTCTTCCCTGTGTCCCCCGCTGTGTCCCGCTGTGTCCCCCGCTGTGTTCCCCGCTGTGTACCGCTGTGTCCCCCGCAGTGTCAGCGCTGTGTCCCGCTGTGTCCTCGCTGTGTCCCCCGTTGTCTCCCAATCTGTACCCCGCTGTGTCTCAAGCTTTGTGCCTGCTGTGTCCCACTGTGTCGCGCTGTGTCCCGCTGTGTTCACAGCTGTGTACCTCGCTGTGTAATGCTCGGTCCCCGCTGTATCGACGCTGTGTCGCGCAGGGTCCCGCTGTGTCCTCGCTGTGTTCCCCGCTGTGTCCCGCTGTGTCCGCCAATGTGTCCCGCTGTGTCTACGGCTGTGTCCCCGCTGTGTTCCGCTGTGTCCTCGCTTTTTTACCTTCTGTGTCCCGCTGTGTCCCTGCTGTATCGACGCTGGGTCCCGCTGGGTCCCGCTGTGTCATCCCTGTGCCCCCCGCTGTGTCCCTGCTGTGTCCCCGCTGTGTCCCGCTGTGTACTGCTGTGTCCCCCGCTGAGTCCCGTTGTGTCCCTCTGTGTCCCCCGCTGTGTCCCCAGCTATGTCTTGCTGTGTCCCCCGCTGTGTCCCACTGTGTCCTTGCTGTGTCCCCCGTTGTGTGCCGCTGTGTCCTCGCTGTGTCCCCCGCTGTTTCCCGCTGTGTCCTGCTGTGTCACGCTGTTTCCCCGCTGTGTCCCTGCTGTGTCCCTCTGTGTACCCCGCTGTGTCCAGCTTTGTCCCCGCTGTGTCTCGCTGTGGCCACTCTCTGTCTCCGCTGTCCCCCGCTGGGTCCCCCGCTGTGGCCCGCTGTGTCCCGCTGTGTCCCCCGCTTTGTCCTGCTGTGTCCCGCAGTGTCCCCACTGTGTCCCGCTGTGTAACACTGTGTCCCGTGGTGTCCCACTTTTTCCCACGCTGTGTCCCCCGCTGAGTCCCCTCTGTGTCGCCGCTGTGTCCCCCTGTGTCCTCGCTGTGTCCCCCGCTGTCTCCCGCTTTGTCCCTCGCTGTGTTCCGCTGTGTCCCACTGTGTCCCCGCTGTGTCCCCAGCTGCGTCCCGCTGTGTCCCGCTGTGTCCCTGCTGTATCGACGCTGTCTCCTGCTGGGTCCCGCTGTGTCCTCGATGTGTTCCCTGCTGTGTCCCGCTGTGTCCCCAGCTGTGTCTCCCGCTGTGTCCTGCTGTGTCCTCGCTGTGTCCCCTGCTGTGTCCCGCTGTGTCCCACTGTGTCCCCGCTGTGTCCCCAGCTGCGTCCCGCTGTGTCCCGCTGTGTCCCGCTGTGTCCCTGCTGTATCGACGCTGTCTCCTGCTGGGTCCCGCTGTGTCCTCGATGTGTTCCCTGCTGTGTCCCGCTGTGTCCCCAGCTGTGTCTCCCGCTGTGTCCCGCTGTGTCCTCGCTGGGTCCCCTGCTGTGTCCCGCTGTGACACCCGCTGTGTTCCGCTTTGTCCCGCTATGTCCCGCTGTGTCCCCGCTGTGTGCCCGCTGTGTCCCGTTGTGTACTCTGTTGTGTCCAGCTGTGTCACCGTTGTGTCTCGCTTTGGCCCCTCTCTGTCTCCGCTGTCCCCCGCTGTGTCCCCCGCTGTGTCCCGCTGTGTCCCGCTGTGTCCCCCGCTTTGTCCCGCTGAGTCCCATCTGTGTCGCCGCTGTGTCCCGCTGTGTCCTCGCTGTGTCCCTGGCTGTCTGCCGCTTTGTCCCCGCTGTGTCCCTAGCTGTGTCCCGCTGTGTCCCGCTGTGTCCCCCGCTTTGTCCCGCTGAGTCCAATCTGTGTCGCCGCTGTGACCCACTATGTTTCCGCAGTGTCCCCGCTGTGTCCCGCTGTGTCCTCGCTGTGTCCCCCGAGTGTCCCGTTGTGTCCCCAGCTGTGCAACCCGCTGTGTCCCGCTGTAACGGCGCTGGGTCCCGCTGGGTCCCGCTATGTCCTCCCTGTGTTCCCCGCTGTGTCCCGCTGTGTCCCCCGCTGAGTCCCCACTGTGTCCCTGCTGTGTCCCAATGTGTCCTCGCTGTGTCCCCCGCTGTGTCCCGCTGTGTCCTCCCTGTGTCCCCCGCTGTGTCCCGCTGTGTCCCGCTGTGTCCCCCGCTGTGTTCCCCGCTGTGTACCGCTGTGTCCCCCGCAGTGTCAGCGCTGTGTCCGGCTGTGTCCTCGCTGTGTCCCCCGCTGTCTCCCGCTCTGTACCCCGCTGTGTCTCAAGCTTTGTGCCTGCTGTGTCCCACTGTGTCGCGCTGTGTCCACAGCTGTGTACCTCACTGTGTAACGCTCAGTCCCCGCTGTATCGACGCTGTGTCGCGCATGGTCCCGCTGTGTCCTCGCTGTGTTCCCCGCTGTGTCCCGCTGTGTCTACGGCTGTGTCCCCGCTGTGTTCCGCTGTGTCCTCGCTTTTTTACCCTCTGTGTCCCGCTGTGTCCCTGCTGTATCGACGCTGGGTCCCGCTGGGTCCCGCTGTGTCATCCCTGTGTCCCCCGCTGTGTCCCTGCTGTGACCCCGCTGTGTCCCGCTGTGTACTGCTGTGTCCCCCGCTGAGTCCCGTTGTGTCCCTCTGTGTCCCCCGCTGTGTCTCCCGCTATGTCTTGCTGTGTCCCCCGCTGTGTCCCACTGTGTCCTTGCTGTGTCCCCCGTTGTGTGCCGCTGTGTCCTCGCTGTGTCCCCCGCTGTTTCCCGCTGTGTCCTGCTGTGTCACGCTGTTTCCCCTCTGTGTCCCAGCTGTGTCCCTCTGTGTACCCCGCTGTGTCCAGCTTTGTCCCCGCTGTGTCTCGCTGTGTCCCACGCTCTGTCCCCCACTGTGTCCCGCTGTGTCCCCCGCTGTTTCCCACTGTGTCCCCAACTGTGTACCACTGTGTCCCCGCAGGTTCCCCTCTGTTTCCCGCTGTGTCCCGCTGTGTTCCGTGGTGTCCTCGCTGTGTCCCCCTGCTGTGTCCCGTTGTGTCCTGCTGTGTTCTGGCTTTGTCCCCCACTGTGTCCCGCTGTGTCCCCCGCTGTTTCCCACTGTGTCCCCCACTGTGTACAGCTGTGTCCCCGCAGATCCCCTCTGTTTCCTGCTGTGTCCTGCTGTGTTCCGTGATTTCCTCGCTGTGTCCCCCTGCTGTGTCCCGCTGTGTCCCCCACTGTGTCCCCCGCTGTGTCCCTATGTGTCCCACGCTTTGTCTCCCTGTGTCCCCGCAGTTTCCCCGCTGTGTCCTGCTGTTTCCCACTGTGTTCTGTGGTGTCCCGCTTTGTCCCCCGCTGTGTCCCCCGGTGAGTCGCCGCTGTGTCCCCGCTTTGTCACGCTGAGTCCTCCATGTGTCCCCCGCTGTGTCCCGCTGTGTCCCCCGCTGTCCCCCGCTGTGTCCACTGCTGGGACCCGGCTGTGTCCCGCTGTGTCCCGCTGCGTCCCCGCTGTGTCCCGCTGTGTCCCGCTTTGTCCCCCACTGTGTCCCGCAGTGACCCCGCTGTGTCCTGCTGTGTCCCACTGTGTCCCGTGGTGTCCCGCTTTGTCCCCCGCTGTGTCCCCGGCTGAGTCTCGCTGTGTCCCCACTGTGTCCTTTCTGTGTCCCCTGCTGTGTCCTGCTCTGTTCCCCACTGTGTCTCCCGTTTTGTCCCCGCTGTGCCCCACTGTGTCCCGCTGTGTCCCGCTGTGTCCCCCACTGTGTCCCGTTGTGTCAACAGAATGTGTACCCCGCTGTGTCCCTTCTGTATCGACGCTGTGTAAACACTGTGTCCCTCGCTGTGTCTCTCT
>NW_012295902.1:0-1276 GCF_000151885.1 Dipodomys ordii
TCACACACACACACACACACACACACACACACACACACACACACGGCTGGAGTGTGGGGCCTACAGATCAAGGAGACGGAAATGCCAGGAAGAGTGGAGGCCGGAGAAGTAGAGGCCGGGAGGAGAGGAGGGATGGAGGCCAGGAAGGGTAGGGAGGGAACGAGGAGGAGGAAGTCAAAGGGCCCCTGGGGGAGGCCAGAGGCAGGAGGAGTAGAGGCCGGGAGAGGTGGAGGCCCAGGGGGAGGTGGAAGGATGGAGGCCAGGAGGGGAGGAGGAGGTCAAGGGGCGGGGAAGCCCAAGGGAGGGGGAGGCCAGAGGCAGGAAGCATGTGGGGGGGAAAGGCGGGAGGCAGCGAGGGGGCGTGGCCAGAGCTGTGGGGGCGGGACGCGGGAGGGGGCGTGGCCGGGGAGGCAGGCCGCGGGGGGAAGGGGGCGTGGCCTGGGATGTCATGGGGCGGGGCGCTGGGGAAGGGGCGGGGCAGGAGAGGCAAGCCGTGGGGAAGGGGGCGGGGGCTGGCAGGCCGTGGGGCGGGGCCAGGAGGCCGTAGGGGCGGGGCCGGGGCGGGGCCTCACCCGCGTGGATGGCGTCCTGCTGGTGCAGGTGCAGGTGTGAGTGGATGTGCGAGTGCTGGTGGTGGTGGGGCGTCACGTTGAGCATCTGCAGCCGGGCCAGCGGGTCGTTGCCCAGCGCGGCCACGCGCTCCGCGTGCTGGCGCTCGGCCGCCAGGCGCTCGGCGTACGACATGTCCGGGCGCAGCGCGGGCCCGGCCGCCAGCGCCAGGCGCTCGCGCTCCAGCGGGCCCAGGCTCGGGTGGAAGGGGAAGGGGTGCAGGCCGGGCGGCCCGGGCTGCAGGGCCAGGCCGCCGTGGCGCGGGAAGGGGTCGAGGCCCGGGCCCGGCACGCCGTGCAGCGGCTCCAGCTCGCCCGGCTTCACCTCGAAGCCCGGCTTGAGGCGGTCGCGGAGGTCGCGCTCGCGGGCCTCGCGCTCGCGCTCGCGCGCCGCCGGGTCGCTGCTGTAGAGCGCGGGCACGTTGTATCCCAGCATGCCCGGGTCCACTGCGCCCATCGGCACGTAAAACGGGTGGTTGTGGTTGCCGGGCGACATGACGTGCGGCCGCGCGTACTCGCTCAACGTGTACAGCGCCGGCGTGTCCGGTCCCATCTACGGCGGCACGGTGGCCACCGCGCTGCTCGGCTCGAACGAGGGCCGGTGCGGCACGGGGCCCAGCGACAGACACTCCATCGGGCCGCGCCCCTCTTGCGCCAGCTTCTGCGTC
>NW_012295903.1:0-4959 GCF_000151885.1 Dipodomys ordii
TCACCCACACTGTGTCCCGTTGTATCCACAGCTGTGTACCACGCTGTGTAATGCTGTGTCCCCGCTGTATCTACACTGTTCCTCGCTGTGTCCCTCTGTGTCCCCCGATGTGTCCCCCGCTGTTTCCTCGCTGTGTCCCCAGCTGTGTCCCGCTGTGTCCTCACTGGGTCCCCCGCTGGGTCCCGCTGGGTCCCCCGCTGTGTCCCACTGTGTCCTGCTGTGTCCCGCTCTGTCCCTGCTGTGTCCCGCTGTGTCCCGCTGTGTCCCCCTGTGTGCGTGCTGTGTCCCACTATGTACTCCGTTGTGTCCAGCTGTTTCACCGCTGTGTCCCCTGCTTTGTCCCGCTTTGTCCCGCTGTGTCCTCGCTGCATCCCCCGCTGTGTCCCGCTGTGTCCCCCGCTGTATCCCGCTGTGTCCCGCTGTGTCCCGCTGTGTCACGCTCTGTCCCTGCTGTGTCCCGCTGTGCCCTGCTGTGTCCTCGCTGTGTCCCCCGCTGTCTCCCGCTCTGTCCCTCGCTGTGTCTCACGATTTGTCCTTGCTTTGTTCCACTGTGTCCCGCTGTGTCCCGCTGTGCCCCCACTGTGTCCCCTTGTGTCCACAGATGTGTACCACACTGTGTAACGCTGTATCCCCGCTGCATCGACGCTGTGTCCCGCTAGGTCTCGCTGTGTCCTCGCTGTGTTCCTTGATGTGTCCCGCAGTGTCCCCCGCTGTGTCCCCCGCTGTGTCCTCGCTGTGTTCCCCGCTGTGTCCCGCTGTGTCCTCGCTGTGTCCCCCGCTGTGTCCTGCTGTGTCCCCCGCTGTGTCCCGCTGTGTCCTCGCTGTGTCCCGCTCTGTCTCCCCCTTGTCCCCGCTGTGTCCCGCTGTGTCCCCTGGTGTCCCGCTTTGTCCCCCGCTCTGTCCCCAGCTGAGTTCCCGCTGTGTCCCCGCCTTGTCCCGCTCTGTCCTCGCTGTGTCCCCTGCTGTGTTCTGCTGTGTCCCCTGCTGTGTCCCGCTGTGTCTACTGCTTTGTTCCTGCTCTGTCCCTCTGTGTCCAGCTGTGTCCCCCTGTGTCCTCACTGTGTCCCACGCTGTGTTCCGCTGAGTCCCTGCTGTGTCCCCTGATGTGCCCCGTTGTGTCCCCAGCTGTGTACCCCGCTGTGGCCCACTGTGTCCCCGCTGTATCGACTCTGTGTCCCGCTGTGTCCCACTGTGTCCTCGCTGTGTCCCCCGCTGTCTCCCGCTCTGTCCCCCGCTGTGTCTCACGCTTTGTCCCAGCTGTGTCCCACTGTGTTCCGCTGTTTCCCGCTGTGCCCCCACTGTGTCCCGTTGTGTCCACAGCTGTGTACCACGCTGAGTAACGCTGTGTCCCCGCTGTATCGACGCTGTGTCCCGCTGAGTCCCGCTGTGTCCTCGCTGTGTTCCCCGCTGTGTCCCGCAGTATCCCCCACTGTGTCCCCCGCTGTGTCCTCGCTGTGTCCCCTGCTGTGTCCCGCTGTGTCCTCGCTTGGTCCCCCGCTGTGTCCCGCTTTGTCACCTGCTGTGTCCCGCTGGGTCCCACTGTGTCCCGCTCTGTCCCTGCTGTGTCCCACTGTGTCCTGCTGTGTCCTCGCTGTGTCCTCCGCTGTCTCCCACTCTGTCCCCCGCTACGTCTCATGATTTGTCCTCCCTGTGTCCCACTGTGTCCCGATCTGCCCCCACTGTGTCCCTTTGTGTCCACAGATGTGAACCACGCTGTGTAACGCTGTTTCCCCGCTGTATCGACGCTGTGTCCCTCTGGGTCCCGCTGTGTCCTCGCTGTGTTCCCCGCTGTGTCCCGCAGTGTCCCCCGCTGTGTCCCCCGCTGTGTCTCGCTGTGTCCGCGCTGTGTTCCCGGCTGTGTCCCGCTGTGTACCCCTCTGTGTCCCCCGCTGTGTCCCCTCTCTGTCCCCTGCTGTCCCCCGCTGTGTCCCCCGCTGTGTCTCGCTGTGTTGCACACTGTGTCCCGCTGTGCCCCTGCAGTGTCCCCACTGTGTCCCACTGTGTCACACTGTGTCCCGTGTTGTCCCGCTTTGACCCCCGCTGTGACCTTGCAGCGTTTCCCGCTGTGTCCCGCTGTGTCCTCGCTGTGTTCCCCGCTGTGTCCCGCTGTGTCCCCCGTTGTGTCCACCGCTGTGTCCTCGCTGTGTCCCCTGCTGTGTCCCGCTATGTCCTCGCTGGGTCCCCCGCTGTGTCCCGCTGTGTCCCCCGCTGTGTCCTGCTGTGTCTGACTGTGTCCCGCTCTGTCCCCGCTGTGTCCCGTTGTGTCCCGCTGTGTCCTCGCTGTGTCCCACGCTGTGTTCCTCTGTGGCCTCGCTTTTTTCCCCGCTGTGTCCCGCTGTGTACCCCTCTGTGTCCCCCGCTGTGTCTCGCTGTGTCCCCCGCTCTGTCCATGCTCTTTCTCCTCTGTGTCCCGCTGTGTCCCGCTGTGTACTGCTGTGTTCCCCGCTGAGTCCCGCTGTGTCCCAATGTGTCCTCGCTCTGTCCCCCGCTGTGTACCCCGCTGTGTACTTCCTGTGTCCTACGCTGTGTCCCACGCTGTGTCCCGCTGTGTCCCCGCTGTGTCCCCCGCTATGTCCTGCTTTGTTCCCCACTGTGTCCCGCTCTGTCTTGCTGTGTCCCCCACTGTGTGCCGCTGTGTCCTCGCTGTTTCCCCGCTGTGTCCCTGCTGTGTCCCTCTGTGTACCCCGCTGTGTCCCGCTTTGTACCCGCTGTGTCTCGCGGTGTCCCATGCTCTGTCCCACACTGTGTCCCGCAGTGTCCCCCGCTGTGTCCCACTGTGTCCCCCGCTGTGTCCCGCTGTGTCCCCCGCTGAGTCCCCGTTGTGTCACCGCTGTGTCCCGCTGTGTCCTCGCTGTGTCCCCTGCTTTCTCCCTCTCTGTCCCTCGCTGTGTCTCACGCTTTGTCCCTGTTGTGTCCCACTGTGTCCCGCTGTGTCCGGCTGTGCCCCCACTGTGTCCCGTTGTGTCCAAAGCTGTGTACCATGCTGTGTAACGCTGTGTCCCCGCTGTATCGACGCTGTGTCTCGCTGTGTCCTCGCTGTGTTCCCCACTGTGTCCCGCTGTGTCCCCCGCTGTGTCCCCCGCTGTGTCCTCGCTGTGTCCCCTGCTGTGTCCCGCTGTGGCCTCACTGGGTCCCCAACTGTGTCCCGCTGTGTCCCCTGCTGTGTCCCGCTCTGTCCGGCTGTGTTGCGCTCTGTCCCCGCTGTGTCCCGCTGTGTCCCGCTGTGTCCCCACTGTGTGCCTGCTGTGTCCCGCTGTGTCTGCCGCTTTGTCCCGCTGTGTCCCACTGTGTCCCCGCTGTGTCCCCTTGTGTCCCGCTGTGTCCCCGCTGTGTGCCCGCTGTGTCCCTCTGTGTACCCCGCTGTGTCCCGCTGTGTCCCGCTGTGTCACACTGTGTTCCGTGTTGTCCCGCTTTGTCTCCCGCTGTGACCTCGCTTTGTTTCCCGATGTGTCCCGCTGTGTACCACTCTGTGACCCCGCTGTGTCCTGCTCTGTACACGCTGTGTCCCGCTATGTTCCCGCAGTGTCCCCGCTGTGTCCCGCTGTGTCCTCGCTGTGTCCACCACTGTGTCCCGTTGTGTCCTCATCTGTGTACCCCGCTGTGTCCCGCTGTGTCCCCTCTGTATCGACGCTGTGTCCTGCTGGGTCCCGCTGTGTCCTCGATGTGTTCCTCGTTGTGTCCTGCTCTGTCCCCCGCTGTGTCCATCGCTGTGTCCCTGCTGTGTCCCTGCTGTGTCCCCGCTGTGTCCCGCTGTGTCCCGCTTTGTCCTCGCTGTGTCCCAAGCTGTGTACCGCTGTGTCCCCCGCTGTGTCCCGCTGTGTCCTGCTGTGTCGCCGCTTTGTCCCACTGTGTCCCCCGCTGTGTCCCGCTGTGTACCGCTGTGTCCCGCTGTGTCCCGGTTTGTCCCACTGTGTCCGCGCTGTGTTCCCGGCTGTGTCCCGCTGTGTACCCCTCTGTGTCCCCCGCTGTGTCCCGCTGTGTCCCCCGCTGTGACCCGCTATGTCCTACTTTGTCCCCCGCTGTGTCCCCACTGTGTGCCCCCTGTGTCCCGCTGTGTACCCCGCTGTGTCCAGCTGTGTTCCCGCTGTGTCCCGCTGTGTCCTTTCTCTGTCCCCTGCTGTCCCACTTTGTGTCTCCCACTGTGTCCCCTCTCTGTCCCCTGCTGTCCCCCGCTGTGATTCCCGCTGTGTCCCGCTGTGTCCCGCTGTGTCGCCCGCTTTGTCCCGCTGTGCCCCTGCAGTGTCCCCGCTGTGCCACACTGTGTCACACTGTGTCCCGTGTTGTCCCGCTTTGGCCCCCGGTGTGACCTCGCTGTGTTTCTGGCCCCCGGTGTGACCTCGCTGTGTTTCTCGCTTTGTCCCGCTGTGTACCCTTCTGTGTCCCCCGCTGTGTCCCGCTGTGTACCCCGCTGTGTCCAGCTAGGTCCTCTCTTTGTCCCTCGCTGTCTCCTGCTTTGTCCTACGCTGTGTCCCGCTGTGACCCGCTGTGTCCTCGCTGTGTCCCCTGCTGTGTCCCGCTGTGTTCCCCACTGTAACCCGCTGTGTCCCGCTGTGTCCCCCACTGTGTCCCTGCTGTCTCCCCGCTGTGTCCCACTGTGTCCCGCTGTGTCCCGCTGTGCCCCCACTGTGTCCCGTTGTGTCCACAGTGTGTACCACGCTATGTAACGCTGCCTCCCCGCTGTATCGACGCTGTGTCCCGTTGTGTCCCGCTGTGTCCTCGCTGTGTTCCCCACTGTGTCTCGCTGTGTCCCCCGCTGTGTCCTTGCTGTGTCCCCTGTTGTGTCCCGCTGTGTCCTCACTGTGTAGCCCACTGTGTCCCGCTGTGTCCCCCGCTGTCCCCCGCTGTGTCCCGCTGTGTCCCGCTCTGTCCCCCGCTTTATCTTGCTGTGTCCCGCAGTGTCCCCGCTGTGTCCCACTGTGTAACACTGTGTCCCGTGGTGTCCCATTTTGTCCCACGCTG
>NW_012295904.1:0-4959 GCF_000151885.1 Dipodomys ordii
TCACTCTGTTTCCGCTGTGTCCGCTGTGTTCCGTGTTGTCCCGCTTTGTCCCCCGGTGTGTCGCCCGCTGAATCCCCGCTGTGTCACCGCTGTATCCCGCTGTGTCCCGCTGTGTCCTCGCTGTGTCCCCCGCTGTGTCCCGTGGTGTCCCCAGCTGTGTACCCCGCTGTGTCCCGCTGTATCCCCGCTGTGTCCCGCTTGGCCCCGTTGTTTCCTCCCTGTGTCCCCCGCTGTGTCCCGCTGTGTCCCCCGCAGTGTCCCGCTGTGTCTACTGCTGTGTCCCCGCTGTGTCCCACTGTGTCTTGCTGTGTCCCGCTGTGTCCCCCACTGTGTCCCACTGTGTCCTTGCTGTGTCCCCCACTGTGTCCCGCTGTGTCCCCAGCTGTGTCCCGCTTTGTTCCGCTGTGTCACCCGCTGTGTCCTCCCTGTGTTCCCCGCTGTGTCCCGCTGGGTCCCCCGCTGTGTCCCGCTGTGTCCTCGCTGTGTCCCCCGCGCTGTCCCGCTGTGTCCCGCTGTGTCCGGCTCGGTCCCTGCTGTGTCTCGCTGTGTCTCGCTGTGTCCCGCTGTGTGCCCTCTGTGTGCCCGCTGTGTCCCGCTGTGTACAATGTTGTGTCCAGCTGTTTCACAGTTGAGTCTCGCTGTGTCCCCTCTCTGTCTCCGCTGTCCCCCGCTGTGTCCCAGCTGTGTCCCGCTGTGTCCCGCTTGTTCCCCACTTCGTCCCGCTGTGTCCCCGCAGTGTCCCCGCTGTGTCCCGCTGTGTCACACTGTGTCCCATGTTGTCCCGCTGTGTCCTCGCTGTGTCCCCCGCCGTCTCCCGCTTTGTCCCACGCTGTGTCCCGCTGTGTCCCGATGTATCCTCGCTGTGTCCCCCGCTGTGTCCCTCTGTGTCCCCGCTGTGTGCCCGCTGTGTCCCGCTGTGTACTCCGTTGTGTCCAGCTGTTTCAGCGCTGAGTCTCGCTGTGTCCCCTCTCTGTCTCCGCTGTCCACCGGTGTTTCCCCGGCTGTGTCCTGCTGTGTCCCGCTGTTTCCCCCACTGTGTCCTCCGCTGTGTCCTGCTATGTCCTCCCTTGGCCCCCGCTGTGTCCCGCTGTGTCCCCCTGTGTCCACGCTGTGTCACGCTGTGTCCCTCGCTGTTTCCCCGCTGTGTCCCACTGTGTCTTGCTGTGTCCCACGTTGTGTCCCCCGCTGTGAGCCGCTGTGTCCCGCTGTGTCCCCCGCTGTGTACCGCTGTGTCTTGTTGTGTCCCTCTGTGTCCCCTCTATGTCCCCCGCTGTGTCCCGCTGTGTCCCCCGCTGCGTCCATGCTGTGTCCCCACTGTGTCCCGCTGTGTACTGCTGTTTCCCCTGCTGAGTCCCGCTGTGTCCCCGCTGTGTCCCAATGTGGCCTCGCTGTGTCCCCGCTGTGTCCCTAGTGTCTTCCCTGTGTCCCCCGCTGTGTGCCGCTGTGTGCCGCTGTGTCCCTCTGTGTACCCCGCTGTGTCCAGCTTTGTCCCCGCTGTGTCTCGCTGTGTCCCACGCTCTGTCCCCCACTGTGTCCTGCTGTATCCCCCGCTGTGTCCCGTTGTGTCCCGCTCTGTCCCCCGCTGTGTTCTGCTATGTCCCCGCAGGGTCACCTCTGTTTCCCGCTGTGTCCCGCTGTGTTCCGTGTTGTCCCGCTTTGTCCCCCGCTGTGTCGCCCGCTGAATCCCCGCTGTATCACCGCTTTGTCCCACTGTGTCCCGCTGTGTCCTCGCTGTGTCCCCCGCTGTGTCCCGTGGTGTCCCCAGCTGTGAAGCCTGCTGTGTCCCGCTGTATCCCCGCTGTGTCCCGCTCGGTCCCGTTGTTTCCTCCCTGTGTCCCCCGCTGTGTCCCGCTGTGTCCCCCGCAGTGTCCCGCTGTGTCTACTGCTGTGTCCCCGCTGTGTCCCACTGTGTCTCGCTGTGTCCCGCTGTGTCCCCCACTGTGTCCCACTGTGTCCTTGCTGTGTCCCCCACTGTGTCCCGCTGTATACTCGCTGTGTCCCCCACTGTGTCCCGCTGTATACTCGCTGTGTTCCCCGCTGTGTCCCGCTGTATCCCCAGCTGTGTCCCGCTGTGTTCCGCTGTGTCCCCCGCTGTGTCTCGCTGTGTCCCCCGCTGTGTCCCGCTGGGTCCCCCGCTGGGTCCCGCTGTGTCCTCGCTGTGTCCCCCGCTCTGTCCCGCTGTGTCCCGCTGTGTCCGACTCGGTCCCTGCTGTGTCTCGCTGTGTACCGCTGTGTGCCCGCTGTGTGCCCGCTGTGTCCCGCTGTGTACAATGTTGTGTCCAGCTGTTTCACCGTTGAGTCTCGCTGTGTCCCCTCTCTGTCTCCGCTGTCCCCCGCTGTGTCCCAAGCTGTGTCCCGCTGTGTCCCGCTTGTTCCCCGCTTTGTCCCGCTGTGTCCCCGCAGTGTCCCCGCTGTGTCCCGCTGTGTCACACTGTGTCCCATGTTGTCCTGCTTTGTCCTCCGCTGTGTCCCCCGCTGAGTCCCCTCTGTGTCGCCGCTGTGTCCCGCTTTGTCCTCGCTGTGTCCCCCGCCGTCTCCCTCTTTGTCCCACGCTGTGTCCCGCTGTGTCGCGATGTATCCTCGCTGTGTCCCCCGCTGTGTCCCTCTGTGTCCCCGCTGTGTGCCTGCTGTGTCCCGCTGTGTACTCCGTTGTGTCCAGCTGTTTCAGCGCTGACTCTCGCTGTGTCCCCTCTCTGTCTCCGCTGTCCACCGCTGTTTCCCCCGCTGTGTCCTGCTGTGTCCCGCTGTGTCCCCCGCTGTGTCTTCCGCTGTGTCCTGCTGTGTCCTCCCTTGTCCCCCGCTGTGTCCTGCTGTGTCCCCCTGTGTCCAAGCTGTGTCCCGCTGTGTCCCTCGCTGTGTCCCCACTGTGTCCCACTGTGTCTCGCTGTGTCCCCCGTTGTGTCCCCCGATTTGAGCCGCTGTGTCCCGCTGTGTCCCCCGCTGTGTTCCGCTGTGTCTTGTTGTGTCCTGCTGTGTCCCACTGTGTCCCGCTGTGTCCCCCGCGTTGTCCCGCTGTGTCCCCCACTGTGTTCCCCGCTGTGTCCCTGCTTGGTCCCGCTGTGTTCCACTGTGTGCTCGCTTGTCCCCCGCTGTGTCCCGCTGTGTCCCCTGCTGTGTCCTGCTGTGTCCTCCCTTGTCCCCCGCTGCGTCCCGCTTTGTCCCCGTCTGTGTCCCCGCTGTGTCCCTCGCTGTGTCCCCGCTGTGTCCCACTGTGTCCCCGCTGTGTCCCCCGTTGTGTCCCTCTGTGTCCACACTGTGTCACGCTGTGTCCCCGCTGTGTCCCGCTGTGTCTAATGCTGTGTCCCCGCTGTGTCCCGCTGTGTTTCGCTGTGTCCCGCTGTGTCCCGCTGTGTCCTCGCTGTGTCCCACGCTGTGTTCTGCTGTGTCCTCGATGAGTCCCCGGCTGTGTCCCGCTGTGTCCCCGCTGTGTCCCCGCTCTGTCCCAAGCTGTGTCCCGCTGTGTTTCCCTCTGTGTCCCTCTGTGTACCCCTCTGTGTCCCCCGCTGTGTCCCGCTGTTTCCCGCTGTGTACTGCTGTGTCCCCTGCTGAGTCACTTTGTGTCCCCGCTGTGTCCCAATGTGTCCTCGCTGTGTCCCCCGCTGTGTCCCGCTCTGTCCTCGCTGTGTCCCTCGCTGTGTCCCGCTGTGTACCCCGCTGTGTCCCATTGTGTCCCGCTGTGTCACGCTGTTTCCACGCTGTGTCCCTGCTGTGTCCCTCTGTGTCCCTTCTGTGTCCCCCGCTGTGTCCCGCTGTGTCCCACGCTGCGTCCATGCTGTGTCCCCACTGTGTCCCGCTGTGTCCCGCTGTGTACTGCTGTGTCCCCCGCTGAGTCCCGCTGTGTCCCCTCTATGTCCCAATGTGGCCTCGCTGTGTCCCCCGCTGTGTCCCGCTGTGTCTTCCCTGTGTCCCCCGCTGTGTGCTGCTGTGTCCCGCTGTGTCCCTCTGTGTACCCCGCTGTGTCCAGCTTTGTCCCCGCTGTGTCTCGCTGTGTCCCACGCTCTGTCCCCCACTGTGTCCTGCTGTATAGCCCGCTGTGTCCCGTTGTGTCCCGCTCTGTCCCCCGCTGTGTCCCGCTATGTCCCCGCAGGGTCACCTCTGTTTCCCGCTGTGTCCCGCTGTGTTCCGTGTTGTCCCGCTTTGTCCCCCGCTGTGTCGCCCGCTAAATCCCCGCTGTGTCACCGCTGTATCCCGCTGTGTCCCGCTGTGTCCTCGCTGTGTCCCCCGCTGTGTCCCGTGATGTCCCCAGCTGTGTACCCCGCTGTGTCCCGCTGTATCCCCGCTGTGTCCAGCTGGGTCCCGTTGTGTCCTCTCTGTGTCCCCCGCTGTGTCCCGCTGTGTCGCCCGCAGTGTCCTGCTGTGTCTACTGCTGTGTCCCCGCTGTGTCCCACTGTGTCTCGCTGTGTCCCGCTGTGTCCCCCACTGTGTCCCACTGTGTCCTTGCTGTGTCCCCCACTGTGTCCCGCTGTGTCCTCGAGTGTTCCCCGCTGTGTCCCGCTGTGTCCCCAGCTATGTCCCGCTGTGTTCCGCTGTGTCACCCGCTGTGTCCCGCTGTGTCCCCCGCTGTGTCCCGCTGGGTCCCCCGCTGTGTCCCGCTGTGTCCTCGTTGTGTCCCCCGCTCTGTCCCGCTGTGTCCCGCTGTGTCCGGCTCGGTCCCTGCTGTGTCTCGCTGTGTCCTGCTGTGTGCCCGCTGTGTGCCCGCTGTGTCCCGCTGTGTACAATGTTGTGTCCAGCTGTTTCACCGTTGAGTCTCGCTGTGTCCCCTCTCTGTCTCCGCTGTCCCCCGCTGTGTCCCCAGCTGTGTCCCGCTGTGTCCCGCTTGTTCCCCGCTTTGTCCCGCTGTGTCCCCGCAGTGTCCCCGCTGTGTCCCGCTGTGTCACACTGTGTCCCATGTTGTCCCGCTTTGTCCTCCGCTGTGTACCCCCGCTGAGTCCCCTCTGTGTCGCCGCTGTGTCCCGCTTT
>NW_012295905.1:0-4958 GCF_000151885.1 Dipodomys ordii
TCACTGCTGTGTCCGCTGTGTCTCGCGGTATTCCCCGATGTGTCGGGCTGTGTCCTCGCATTGTCCCCGCTCTGTCCCGCTGTGTACCCCGCTGTGACCATCTGTGTCCCCGTTGTGTCCCGCTGTGTCCCCCGCTGTGTCCCCCGCTGTGTCCCCCGCTGTGTCCTGCTGTGTCCCACTGTGTCCCCCGCTGTGTCTCCGGCTGTGTCCCCGCTGTGTCAGGCTGTGTCCCACTGTGTACTCACTGTGTCCTGCGCTGTGTCCCGCTGTGTCCCCCGCTGTGTCCCACTGTGTACCCCGCTGTGTCCAGCTTTGTCCCCAATGTGTACGCTGCTGTGTCCTGCCGTGTCCGCCACCTTGTCCCCGTTGTGTCAGGCTGTGTCCCGCTGTGTCCTCACTGTGTCCCCAGCTGTGTCCTGCTATGTCCGTCGCTGTGTCCACCGCAATGTCCCGCTGTGTCTCCCACTGTATCTGCCTTTGTCCCGCTGTGTCCCCCGCTTTGTCCCCGCTGTGGCATGCTGTGTCCTCTGCTGTATCCCCGCTGTGTCCCGCTGTGTCCCGTGGTGTCCCGCTTTCTCTCCCGCTGTGTTACCCGCTGAATCCCCGCTGTGTCCCGCTGTGTCCCCCGCTGTGTCCCCCGCTGTGTCCCCCCTGTGTCCCGCTGTGTACCGCTGTGTCCCTGCTGTGACACGCTGTGTCCCGTTGTGTCCCCGCTGTGTCCCCGCTGTGTCCCGCTTTGTCCCTGATGTGTCCTGCTGTGTCCCTCTGTGTTCCCTGCTGTGTCACCCTGTGTCCCCGCTGTGTCACCGCTTTGTCCAGCTGTGTCCCGCTCTGTCCCCTCTGTGTCCACCTGTGTGTCTCACTGTGTCCCCGCTGTGTCCCCCGCTGTGTCCCGCTCTGTCCCCCACTGTGTCCCGCTGAGTCCCGCTGTGTCCCCCTCTGTGTCCCTGCTCTGTTCCGCTGTGTCCCCCGCTGTGTCCCCGCTCTCTCCCCTCTGTGTCAAGCTGTGTCCTCTGTGTCCTCGCTTGTCCTCTGCTGTGTCCAGCTGTGTCCCCCCTGTGTCCCCCGCTGAGTCCCCCGCTGTGTCCCCGCAGTTTCCATCTGAGTTCCGCTGTGTCCTCGCTTGTCCCCTGCTGTGTCCCTCTGTGTCCTTGCTGTGTCCCTCTGTGTCCAGCTGTGTCCACCCCTCTGTCCCCCGCTGAGTCCCCCGCTCTATCCCCTCTGTGTCCCCGCTGTGTCCCCGCTATGTCCCTCTGTTTCCCGCTGTGTCCTCGTTGTGTCCCGCTATGTCCCACTTTGTCCCCTCTTTGTCCCCCGTTGTTTCCCCAGCGGTGCTCCGCTGTGTCCTCGCTTTGTCCCCCGCTCTGTCCCTTGCTGGGTCCTGCTGTGTCCCCCGCTGTGTCCCACAGTGTCCCCGCTGTGTCAGGCTGTGTCCCCGTTTTCCCCATGTGTGTCCCCGTTGTCCCCCGCTCTGTCCCGCTGTGTCCCGCTGTGTTACCGCTGTCCGCTGCTGTGTACCGCTGTGTCCCGTTGTGTCCTGCTGTGTCACCTGCTATGTCCCTCTGTGTCCCCGCTGTGTCCCACTGTGTCCCGCTATGTCCCCGCTGTGTCCTGCTTTGTTCTCGCTGTGTCCCCGCTGTGTCCCTCTGTGTCCCCCTTTTCCTCGCTGTTTCCCCGCTGTGTCCCCAGCTGTGTCCTGCTGTGTCCCCGCTATGTCTCGCTGTGTCCCGCTGTGTCCATTCTGTGTCCACTGCTGTGTCTCCGCTGTGTCCCCGCTATGTACCGCTTTGTCCAACTCTGTGTCCCGCTGTGTCACGCTGTGTCCCGCTGTGTCCCCGCTGTGTCCCTCTGTGTCCCTCTGTGTCACCCGCTGTATCCCCCTGTGTCCCCGCTGTGTTCAATTGTGTCCCGCTATGTCCCCGCTGTGTCCCGCTTTTTCCTCGCTGGGTCCCCGCTGTGTCCCGCTGTGTCCACGCTGTCCCCTGCTGTGTCCCGCTATGTCCCAATGTGTTCCTCGCTGTGTCCCGTGCTGTTGCCTTGCTGTGTACCGCTGTGTCCCCGTTGTGTCCCGCTGTGTCACTGCTGTGTTCCCGCTGTGTCCCACTAAGTCCCTGCTTTGTCCCGCTGTGTCCAGCTGTTTCCCCTGCTGTGTCCCCCGCTGTGTCCCCACTGTGTCCCCCGCGGTGTCCCGCTGTGTCCCCGCTGTGTCCCCCACTATGTCCCCCGCTGGGTGCCTCTTTGTCCCCCGCTGTGTCCCGCTGTGTCCCCGCTGTGTCCCGCTGTGTCCCCCGCTGTGACCCCGCTGTGTCCCGCTGTGTCCACCGCTCTCTCCGGCTGCGTATCGCTGTGTCCGCCGCTTTGTCCCCGCTGTGTTCCGCTGTGTTCCGCTGTGTCCCCCGCTGTTTCCCCCGTTGTGTCACCCTTGGGTCCCCCGCTGTGTCCCGCTGTTTCCCCCGCTGTGTCCCGCTGTGTCCCGCTGTGTCCCATGCTGTGCCCCGCTGTGTCACACGCTGTGGCCCCGCTGTGGCCCCCGCTGTGTCCCGACTGTGTCCCCGTTGTATCCCTCTGTGTCCCATCTGTGTCATCCGCAGTGTCTCGCTGTTTCCCTCGCTGTGTCCCACTGTGTCCCGCTGTGTCCCGCACTGTGTCCCACTGTGTCCCGCTGTGTCCCCCGCTGTGTTCCCGCTGTGTCACGCTGTGTCCCCTCTGTGTCCCGCTGTGTCCCCTCGCTGTGTCACCGCTGCTTCCCCGCTGTGTCACCGCTGTGTCCCCCTGTGTCCCACTGTGTCCCGTGATGTCCCGCTTTGTCCCCCGCTGTGTCCCATTCTGTGTCCCCTGCTGTGTCCCCGTTGTATTCCGCTGTGTCCCCCACTGTGTCCCCGCTGTGTCCCGCTGTGTACCGCGCTGTGTCCCCGCTGTGTCTCGCTGTGTTCCGCTGTGTCCTCGCTGTGTCCCGCTGTGTCCCACTATGTCCCGCTGTGTCCCCCGCTGTGTGCCCGCTGTGTCCCTCGCTGTGTGCCCGCTGTGTCCCCCGCTGTATCCCACTGTGTCCTGCTGTGTCCCGCTGTGTCCCCCTCTGTGTCCCGCTGTGTCCCTGCTGTGTCCCTCTGTGTTCCCTGCTGTGTCCAGCCTGTGTCCTTGTTGTGTCCCCACTGTGTCCCCTCTGTGTCCCGCTGTGTCCCGCGCTGTGTCCCCGCTGTAGCCTCGCTGTGTCCCCGCTGTGTCCCCTCTGTGTTCCGCTGTGTCCCATGCTGTGTCCCCGCTGTATCCCCGCTGTGTCCCGCTGTGTCCCGCAGTGTCCTGCTGTGTCCCCATCATGTCTTATGTGTCCCCCGCTGTGTGTCCGCTGTGTCCCCCGCTGTATCCCGCTGTGTCCCGCTGTGTCCCGCTGTTTCCACCGAATGTCCCGCTGTGTCCCCTGCTGAGTCCCGCCGTGTCCCCTCTGTGTCCCGCTGTGTCCCGCTGTGTCCCCTCTGTGTCCCGCTGTGTCCCCTGCTATGTCCCCGCTGTGTCCCTCTCTGTCCGCTGCTGTGTCCCCACTGTGTCCCCTCTGTGTCCCGCTGTGTCCCGCGCTGTGTCCCCGCTGTATCCCCGCTGTGTCCCGCTGTGTTCCGCAGTGTCCTGCTGTGTCCCCATCATGTCTTATGTGTCCCCTGCTGTGTGTCCGCTGTGTCCCCCGCTGTATCCCGCTGTGTCCCGCTGTGTCCCGCTGTTTCCACCGAATGTCCCGCTGTGTCCCCTGCTGTGTCCCGCTGTGTCCCCCGCTGTGTCCCGCTGTGTCCCGCTGTGTCCTTGCTGTGTTCCCTTGTGTCCTCGCTATGTCTCCGATGTATCCTGCTATGTCTCGCTGTATCCCCTGCTGTGTCCCGCTGTGTCCCCATCATGTCCCGCTGTGTCTCCGCTGTATCCCGCTATGTCCCGCTATATCCCGCTATGTCCCGCTGTATCCCCTGCTGTGTCCCCCTGTGTCCCCATCATGTCCCGCTGTGTCCCCGTCTGTGTCCCGCTGTATCCCCAGCTGTGTTGCGCTGTGTCCCGCTGTGTCCCGCTGTGTCCCCCTCAGTGTCCACACTGTGTCCCCCTGTGTCCTGCTGTTTCCCCCGCTGTGTCCCGCTTAGTCACGCTGTGTCCCCTCTGTGTCCCGCTGTGTCCCGCGCTGTGTCCCCGCTGTATCCCCGCTGTGTCCCACTGTGTCCCGCAGTGTCCCACTGTGTCCCCAACATGTATACTGTGTCCCCTGCTGTGTCCCCTGCCGTGTTCCACTGTGTCCCCGCTGTGTCGACGCTGTGTCCCCCGCTGTGTCCCGCTGTGTCCCCACTGTGTCCCCGCTGTGTCCCTGCTGTCCCCCGCTGTGTCCTGCTGTGTCCCCGTTGCCCCCCGGTGTATCCCCGCTGTCCCCCGCTGTGTCCCCCGCTATGTCCTGCTGTGTCCCACTGGTTCCGGGTGTGTCCCGCTGTGTCCCCCGCTGTGTCCGCACTGTGTTCCACTGTGTCCCGCTGTTTCCCCTGCTGTGTCCCGCTGTGTCCTGCTGTGTCCCCTCTGTGTCCCACTGTGTCCCGCTGTGTCCCACTGTGTCCCGCAGTGTCCTGCTGTGTCCCCATCATGTCTTATGCGTCCCCCGCTGTGTGTCCGCCGTGTCCCCCGCTGTATCCCGCTGTGTCCTGCTGTGTCCCGCTGTTTCCACCGAATGTCCCGCTGTGTCCCCTGCTGTGTCCCGCTGTGTCCCTTCTGTGTCCCGCTGTGTACCGATGTGTCCCCTCTGTGTCCCGCTGTGTCCCCTGTTGTGTCCCCGCTGTGTCCCGCTCTTTCCCCTGCTGTGTCCCCACTGTGTCCCTGCTGTGTCCCCACTGTGTCCCCTCTGTGTCCCGCTGTGTCCCGCGCTGTGTCCCCGCTGTATCCCCGCTGTGTCCTCGCTGAGTCCCCTCTGTGTCCCGCTGTGTCACGCGCTGTGTCCCTGA
>NW_012295906.1:0-4956 GCF_000151885.1 Dipodomys ordii
TCTTCTCCTTCTGCTTCAGGTTCTGCTTCTGCTTCTTCGGATTCTTATGCTTCTGCTTCTCCTGCTTCTGCTTCTTCTGCTTCCCCTCCTTCTCTTTCTGCTTCTCCTTCTGTTTCTGCTTCTCCTTCTGCTTCTGCTTCTTGTCCTTCTCCTGTTTCTTCTGCTTCTGCTTCTCCTTTCTCTGCATCTCCTGCTTCTCCTTCTGCTGCTCTTTCTGCTTCTCCTGCTGCTTTATCTTCTCCTGCTCCTTCTTCTGCTTCTCTTTCTGCTTCTCCTTCTGTTTCTCCTTCTCCTTCTCGTTCTTCTGCTTTTCCTTCTGCTTCTCCTTCTGCTTCTGCATCTTCTGCTTCTTCTGCTACTGCCTCTGCTTCTTCTGTTTCTTCTGTTCTCCTTCTGCTTCTCCTTCTGCTTTTGCTTCTCTTTCTGCTTCTGCTTCTCCTTCTGCTTCTCCAGATTCTGCTTCTTCTGCTTCTCCTGCTTCTCCTTCTGCTTCAGGTTCTGCTCCTGCTTCTTCGGCTTCTTCTGCTTCTGCTTCTCCTGTGCTGCTTCTTCTGCTTCTCCTGCTTTACTTTTTGCTTTTGCTTCTGTTTCTGCTTCTCCTTCTGCTTCTGCTTCTTCTCCTTCTTCTGTTTCTTCTGCTTCTGCTTCTCCTGCTTCTGCTTCTCCTGCTTCTCGTTCTGCTTCTCTTTCTGCTTCTCTTTCTGATTCTTCTTCTCCTTCTTCTGCTTCTCCTTCTGCCTCTGCTTCTCCTTCTGCTTCTGCTTCAATTTCTCCCTTCTGCTTCTCATTCTGCTTCTGCGTCTTCTGTTTCTTCTGCTTCTCCTGCTTCTGCTTCTCCTGCTTCTCCTACTTCTCGTGCTGCTTCTCCTTCTGCGTCTCTTTCTGCTTCTGCTTATCCTTTTGCTTCTCCTACTCCTAATCCTTCTCTTTCGCCTTCTCCTTCTCCTTCTTCTGCTTCTCCTTCTGCATCTTCTTCTGCTTCTGCTTCTCCTTCTGCTGCTTCTTCTGCTTCTGCTTCTCCTGCTTCTGCTTCTCCCTCTGCTTCTGCTTCTTATGCTTATTCTTTTTCTTCTGCTTCTGCTTCTCCTGCTTCTACTGCTTCTCCTTCTCCTTCTCCTTCTTCTTCTCCTTCTCCTTCTTCTTCTTCTTCTTCTTCTTCTTCTTCTTCTTCTTCTTCTTCTTCTTCTTCTTCTTCTTCTTCTTCTTCTTCTTCTTCTTCTCCTTCTTCTTCTTCTTCTTCTTCTTCTTCTTCTTCTTCTTCTTCTTCTTCTTCTTCTTCTTCTTCTTCTTCTTCTTCTTCTTCTTCTTCTTCTTCTCTTTCTCCTGCTTCTGCTTTTCCTGCTTCTTCTTCTTCTACTGCTTCGCTTTCTGCTTCTCCTTCTGCTTCTGCTTCTCCTTCTGCTTCTCCTATTGCTTCTGTGGCTCTTCCTTCTCCTTCTCCTACTTCTCCTTCTCCTTCTGCATCTGCTTCTTCTGCTTCTCCTGCTTCTCGTTCTGCATCTTCTTCTGCTTCTGCTTCTCCTTCTGCTGCTTCTTCTGCTTCTGTTTCTCATTCTGCTTCTCCTTCTGCTTCTTCTACTTCTCCTTCTGCTTCTCCTTCTGTTTCTCCTTCTCCTTCTCGTTCTTGTGATTTTACTTTTGCTTCTCCTTCTGCTTCTGCTGCAACTGCTACTGGTTCTGCTTCTTCTGTTTCTTCCGCTTCTCCTTCTCCTTTTGATTCTCTTTCTGCTTCTGCTTCTCCTTCAGCTTCTCATTCTGCTTCTCCAGATTCTGCTTCTTCTGCTTCTCTTGCTTCTCCTTCTGCTTCAGGTTCTGCTTCTGCTTCTTCGGATTCTTATGCTTCTGGTTCTCCTTCTTCTGCTTCCCGTCCTTCTCTTTCTGCTTCTCCTTCTGTTTCTGCTTCTCCTTCTGCTTCTGCTTCTTGTCCTTCTCCTGTTTCTTCTGCTTCTGCTTCTCCTGCTTCTGCTTCTTCTGCTTTTCCTGCTTCTCTTTCTGCTTCTCCTTCTGCTTCTGCTCCTCCTTCTGCTTCTGCTCCTTCTATTTCTTCTGTTTCTTCTTCTTCTGCTTCTCCCGCTCTGCTTCTTCTGCTTCTCCTGCTTCTCGTTCTGCTTCTCTTCGTCGGCTTCTCTTTCTACTTCTTCTGCTTCTTCTGATTCTGCTTCTTCTCCTTCTTCTTCTCCTTCTGCTTCTGCTTCTTCTGCTTCTCCTGCTACTCCTTCTGCATCTCCTTCTGCTTGTGCTTTTCCTTCTGCTTCTTCTTCTGCTTCTGCTTCTCCTTCTTCTGCTTCTCCGTCTGTTTCTGCTTCTTCTGTTTTTCCTGCTTCTCCTTCTGCTTCTCATTCTTCTTCTCCTTCTGTTTCTCTTTGTCGTTATTCTGCTATTCCTTCTGCTTCTCTATCTGCTTCTGCATCTTCAGCTTCTTCTGCTACTGCTTCTGCTTCTGCTTCTTTTGTTTCTTCTGCTTCTCTTTCTGCTTTTCCTGCTTTTGCTTCTCTTTCTGCTTCTGCTTCTCCTTCTGGTTCTCCTTCTTCTCCAGATTCTGCTTCTTCTGCTTCTCCTGCTTCTCCTTCTGCTTCAGGTTCTGCTTCTGCTTCTTCAGCTTCTTCTGCTTCTATTTCTGCTTCTCCTTCTCCTTCTGATTCTCCTTCTGCTCCTTCTCTTTCTTCTGTTTCTTCTTCTTCTGCTTCTCCCGCTTCTGCTTCTTCTGCTTCTCCTGCTTGTCCTTCTCCTTCTGCTTCTCCTTCTCCTTCTTCTCCTTCTCTTTCTGCTTCTGCTTCTGCTTCTTCTGATTCTCCAACTTTTCCTTCTTCTTCTCCTTCTGTTTCTGCTTCTCTTTCTGCTTCTGCATCTCCTTCTGCTTCACCTTCTGCTGCTCTTTCTCCTTCTTCTGTTTCTCCCTCTGCTTCTGCTTCTTATGCTTCTTCTTTATCTTCTGCTTCTGCTTCTCCTGCTTCTGCTTCTTATGCTTCTACTGCTTCTTCTGCTTCTCCTTCTTCTGCTTCTATTCTCTTTGTGCTTCTGCTTCTCCTGCTTGTTTTTCTGTTTCTTCTGCTGCTTCTCCTTCTGCTGCTTCTTCTACTTCTCCTTCTCCTTCTCTTTTTGCTTCGCCTTCTGCTTCTGCTTCTGCTTCTTCTGTTTCTCTTGCCTGAATTTCTGATTCTACTTCTTCTGCTGCTTCTCCTTCTGCTTCTGCTTCTACTTCTAATTCTGATTCTGCTTCTTCTCTTTCGGCCTCTCCTGCTTCTGCTTCTTGTGCTTCTCCTGCTTCTCTTTCTGCTTCTCATTCCGCTTCTGCTTCTCCTTCTGCTTCTGCTTCTCCTCCTTCTCCTTCTCCTACTTCTGCTTCTCCTTCATCTTCTGCTTCTTCTGCTTCTCCTTCTGCATCTTCTTCTGCTTCTCCTTGTTCTGCTTCTCCTTCTTATTCTCCTACTGCTTCTCCTTCTGTTTCTCCTTCTCCTTCTTGTTCTTCTGCTTTTCCTTCTGCTTCTCGTTCTGTTCTGCTACAACTGCTACTGCTTCCCCTCCTTCTCTTTCTGCTTCTCCTTCTGTATCTGCTTCTCCTTCTGCTTCTGCTTCTTGTCCTTCTCCTGTATGTTCTGCTTATGGTCCTCCTGTTTCTGCATCTCCTGCTCCTCCTTCTGCTGCTCTTTCTGCTTCTCCTTCTGTTTCTCCTTCTCCTTCACACTTCTCGTTCTTCTGCTCCTTCACCTTCTCGTTCTTCTGCTTTTCCTTCTGCTTCTTCTTCTGCATCTTCTGCTACTGCCTCTGCTTCTTCTGTTTCTTCTGCTTCTAGTTCTGCTTCTCCTTCTGCTTTTGCTTCTCTTTCTGCTTCTGCTTCTCCTTCTGCTTCTCCAGATTCTGCTTCTCCTGCTTCTCCTTCTGCTTCAGGTTCTGCTTCTGCTTTTGCTTCTCCTGCTGCTGCTTCTTCTGCTTCTCCTGCTTCTCTTTCTGCTTTTTCTTCTGTTTCTGCTTCCCCTTCTGTTTCTTCTCCTTCTTCTGTTTCTTCTGTTTCTGCTTCTCCTGCTTCTGCTTCTCCTGCTTCTCGTTCGGCTTCTCTTTCTGCTTCTCCTTCTCCTTCTCCTTCTTCTGCTTCTCCTTCTGCTTCTGTTTCTCCTTCTGCTTCTGCTTCTGCTTCAATTTCTCCTTCTGCTTCTCATTCTGCTTCTGCGTCTTCTGTTTATTCTGCTTCTCCTGCTTCTGCTTCTCCTGCTTCTCTTGCTGCTTCTCCTTCTGCGTCTCTTTCTGCTTCTGCTTATCCTTTTGCTTCTCCTACTCCTAATATTCCTCTTTCGCCTTCCCCATCTTCTTCTTCTGCTTTTCCTGCTGCTTCTGCTTCTGCTTATTCTACTATTTCTGTTTCTTCTGCTTATGCTTTAGATTGTGCTTCTTCTGTTTCTCCTTCTGCTTCAGATTCTGCTTCTGCTTCTTCGGCTTCTCCTCTTTCTTCTGCTTCTCCTGCTGCTGCTTCTTCTGCTTCTCCTGCTTCTCTTTCTGCTTCTCCTTCTGCTTCTGCTTCTCCTTCTGCTTCTGCTCTTCTTCTTCTGTTTCTTTTGCTTCTGTTTCTTCTTCTTCTGTTTCTTCTGATTCTACTTCTGCTTCTCGTTCTTCTCCTCTTTCTGCTTCTACTTCTGCTTCTTCTGATTCTCCTGCTTCTCTTTCTTGTTCTCCTTCTGTTTCTGCTTCTCTTTCTGCTTCTGCTTCTCTTTCTGCTTCTCCTTCTCCTTCTTCTTCTTCTTCTGCTTCTCCTGCTGCTTCTTCTTCTGCTTCTTCTGCTTTTTCTGTTGCTTCTTCTTCTGCTTCAGCTTCTGCTTCTTCTGTTTCTCCTTTTGCTACTGCTTCTCCGACTGTATCTGCTTCTGCTCTTCTCCTTCTTCTTATTCTTCTGCTTCTGCTTCTCCTGCTTCTTCTTCTTCTGCTTCTCCTACTTCTCCTTCTGCTTCACGACCTAATTCTCCT
>NW_012295907.1:0-4956 GCF_000151885.1 Dipodomys ordii
GTTATGAGGTGTCCCGCTTTGTCCCCCGCTAAAATCCCCGATGAGTCGCCAAAGTATCCCCGCTTGTCCCGCTGAGTCCTCCATGTGTCCCCCACTGTGTTCCGCTGTGTCCCCCGCTGTGTCCCGCTGTGTCCACTGCTGGGTCCAAGCTGAGTCCCGCTGTGTCCCACTGTGTCCGGCTGTGTCCTCACTGTGTCCCACTCTGTGTTCCGCTGTGTACTCGCTGTGTCCCCCGCTGTGTCCCGCTGTGTCCCCCGCTGTGCCATGCAGTGTCCCGCTCTGTCCCGAAGTATCCTCGATGTGTCCCGCTGATTCCACGCTGAGTCCCCGCTGTATCCAACTATGTCCCCTGTGAGTCTCACGCTTTGTCCCCGCTGTGTCCCACTGCGTCCCGCTGTGTCCCGATGTGCCCCCACTGTGTCCCATTGTGTCCACAGCTTTGTACCATGCTGTGTAACGCTGAGTCTCCGCTGTATCGACGCTGTGTCCCGCTGGGTCCCCACTGTGTCCTCGCTGTGTTCCCCACTGTGTCCAGCTGTTTCCCCCACTGTGTTCCCCTCTGAGTCCTGACTGTGTCCCCTGCCGTGTCCCGCTGTGTCCCACTGCGTCCCCGCTGTGTCCCGCTGTGTCCTGCTTTGTCCCCCACTGTGTCCCGCAGTGACCCCGCTGTGTCCCGCTCTGTCCCCACTCTATCAACGCTGTGTCCCGCTGTGTCCCGCTGTGTCTCCCGCTGTGTCCCGCTTTGTCACCGCTGTGTCCCGCTGTGTCCTCGCTGTGTCCTCCGCTGTGTCCCGCTTTGTCACCGCTGTGTCCCGCTGTGTCCTCGCTGTGTCCCCCGCTGTGTCCCGCTTTGTCCTTGCTGTGTACCCCGCAGTGTCCCGCTGTGTCCCCCGCTGTGTCCCGCTGTGTCCCCTGCTGTGTCCCCACTGTGTCACGCTGTGTTTCGCTGTGTCCGGCTGTGTCCTCGCTCTGTCTCCCTCAGTGTCCAGCTGTGTCACGCTCTGTCCCTTCTGTGTCCCTCTGTGTCCAGCTCTGTCCCCGCTGTGTGTCCGCTGTGTCCCGCTGTGTACCCTTCTGTGTCCAGCTGTGTCCCCTCTGTGTCCCGCTGTGTCCCTTCTCTGTCCCCCGCTGTCCACCGCTGTGTCCCCTGGCTGTGTCCCGCAGTGTCCCCGCTGTGTCCCGCTGTGTCCTACTGTGTCCCGTGGTGTCCCGCTTTTTTCCCTCTATGTCCCCTGCTGAGTCCCCTCTGTGTCCCCGCTGTGTCCTCGCTGTGTCCTCTCTGTGTCCTCAGCTGTCTCCTGCTTTGTCCCACGCTGTGTCCTACTGTGTCCCACTGTGTCCCTGCAGTGTCCCCCGCTGTGTCCCGCTGTGTCCCGCTGTGTCCCCCGCTGTGTCCTGCTGGGTCCCGCTGGGTCCCCGCTGTGTCTCCGCTGTGTCCCGCTGTGTCCCCCGCTGTGTCCCGCTGTGTCCACTGCTGTGACCCCGTTGTGCCTTGCTGTGTCCCGCTGTGTCCCCCACTGTCCCCCGCTGTGTCCTTGCTGTGTCACTCTGTGTCCCGCTGTGTCCCCCAATGTCCCCAGCTGTGTCCCGCTGTGTCACCGCTGTGTCCCGCTGTGTCCTCGCTGTGTCCCCTGCTGTGTCCTTCTTTGTCCCTGCTGTGTACCCCGCTGTGTCCCGCTGTGTCCCCCACTGTGTCCCGCTGTGTCCCCTGCTGTGTCCCAACTGTGTCACGCTGTGTTTCGCTGTGTCCGATGTGTCCTCGCTCTGTCTCCCTCAGTGTCCAGCTGTGTCACGCTCTGTCCCTTCTGTGTCCCTCTGTGTCCAGCTCTGTCCCCGCTGTGTGTCCGCTGTGTCCCGCTGTGTCCCCCGCTGTGTCCTGCTGTGTCCACTGCTGTGACCCCGTTGTGCCGTGCTGTGTCCCGCTGTGTCCCACTCTGTGTCCTTGCTGTGTCCCTCTGTGTCCCGCTGTGTCCCAAAGTGTCCCCAGCTGTGTCCCGCTGTGTCACCGCTGTGGCCCGCTGTGTCCTCGCTGTGTCCACCGCTGTGTCCTACTTTGTCCCTGCTGTGTACCCCGCTGTGTCCCGCTGTGTCCCCCACTGTGTCCCGCTGTGTCCCCACTGTGTCACGCTGTGTTTCGCTGTGTCCGGCGGTGTCCTCGCTCTGTCTCCCTCAGTGTCCAGCTGTGTCACGCTTTGTCCCCTCTGTGTCCCTCTGTGTCCAGCTCTGTCCCCGATGTGTGTCCGCTGTGTCCCGCTGTGTACCCTTCTGTGTCCAGCTGTGTCCCCTCTGTGTCCCGCTGTGTCCATTCTCTGTCCCCCGCTGTCCACCGCTGTGTCTCCTGGCTGTGTCCCGCAGTGTCCCCGCTGTGTCCTGCTGTGTCCTACTGTGTCCCGTGGTGTCCCGATTTTTTCCCTCTATGTCCCCTGCAGAGTCCCCTCTGTGTCCCCGCTGTGCCCAGCTGTGTCCTCGCTGTGTCCTCTGCTGTCTCCCGCTTTGTCCCACGCTGTGTCCTACTGTGTCCCACTGTGTCCCTGCTGTGTCCCCCGCTGTGTCCCGCTGTGTAAAGCTGTGTCCCCCGCTGTGACCTGCTGTGTCCCGCTGTGTCCCCGCTGTGTCCCCGCTGTGTCCCGCTGTGTCCCCAGATGTGTCCCGCTGGGTCCCGCTGTGTCCCCCGCTGTGTCCCGCTGTGTCCCCGCAGGTTCATCGCTGTTTCACGCTGTGTCCTGCTGTGTTCCGTGGCGTCCCGCTTTGTGCCCAGTAGTGTCCCGCTGTGTCCACTGCTGGGTCCCCGCTGGGTCACGCTGTGTCTCGCTGTGTCCCGCTGTGTCCCGCTGTGTCATCACTGTGTCCCCCGCTGTGTCCTGCTGTATTCCTGCTGTGTCCCAAGCTGTGTCCCGCTGTGTCCCGCTGTGTGCCCCGCTGTGTCCCACTATGTTCCCACAGTGTCCCCACTGTCCCCCGCTGTGTCCTTGCTGTGTCCCTCTGTGTTCCGCTGTGTCCCCCAGTGTCCCCAGCTGTGTCCCGCTGTGTCACCGCTGTGTCCCGCTGTGTCCTCGCTGTGTCCCCCGCTGTGTCCTTCTTTGTCCCTGCTGTGTACCCCGCTGTGTCCCCCGCTGTGTCCCGCTGTGTCTACTGCTGTGTCACCACTGTGTCCCCCTTTGTCTCGCTGTATCGCGCTGTGTCCTCGCTGTTTCCCACGCTGTGTTCTGCTGTGTGCTCGCTGTGTCCCCCGCTGTGTCCTGTTGTGTCCCCAGCTGTGTACCCCGCTGTGTCCCGCTGTGTCCCCGCTGTATCGACGTTGTATCCCGCTTGGTCCCGCTGTGTCCTCGCTGTGTTCCCCGCTGTGTCCTGCTGTTTACCCCTCTGTGTCCCCCGCTGTGTCCCGTTGTGTCCCGCTGTGTACTGTTGTGTCCCCCGCTGAGTCCCGCTGTATCCCCGCTGTGTCCCAATGTGTCCTCGCTGTGTCCCTCGCTGGGTCCCGCTGTGTCCCCGCTGTGTCCCAATGTGTCCTCGCTGTTTCCCACGCTGTGTTCTGCTGTGTCCTCGCTGTGTCCCCCGCTGTGTTCCGCTGTGTCCCCGCTGTATCGACGCTGTGTCCCGCTTGGTCCCGCTGTGTCCCCCCTGTGTCCCCCGCTTTGTCCCACTGTGTCCCGCTGTCTCCCCCGCTGTGTCCCTATGTGTCCCACGCTTTGTCCCCCTGTGTCCCCGCAGTTTCCCCGCTGTGTCCCGCTGTTTCCCACTGTGTTCTGTGGTGTCCTGCTTTGTCCCCCGCTGTGTCCCCTGGTGAGTCGCCGCTGTGTCCCCGCTTTGTCCCGCTGAGTCCTCCATGTGTCCCCCGCTGTGTTCCGCTGTGTCCCCCGCTGTGTCCCGCTGTGTCCACTGCTGGGTCCGGCTGTGTCCCGCTGTGTCCCGCTGTGTCTGGCTGTGTCCTCACTGAGTCCCACTCTGTGTTCCGCTGTGTCCTCGCTGTGTCCCCCGCTGTGTCCCGCTGTGTCCCCCGCTGTGCCCTGCAGTGTCCCGCTCTGTCCCGCTGTGTCCTCGCTGTGTCCCGATGTGTCCCCGCTGTGTCCCCGCTGTCTCCAGCTCTGTCCCCTGCTGTGTCTCATGCTTTGTCCCTGCTGTGTCCCGCTGTGCCCCCACTGTGTCCCGTTGTGTCCACAGCTTTGTACCATGCTGTGTAACGCTGTGTCTCCGCTGTATCGATGCTGTGTCCCGCTGGGTCCCACTGTGTCCTCGCTTTGTTCCCCGCTGTGTCCAGCTGTTTCCCCCACTGTGTCCCCCTCTGTTTCCTGCTGTGTCCCCCGCCGTGTCCCGCTGTGTCCCGCTGCGTCCCCGCTGTGTCCCGCTGTGTCCCGCTTTGTCCCCCACTGTGTCCCGCAGTGACCCCGCTGTGTCCCGCTGTGTCCCCGCTGTATCGACGCTGTGTCCCGCTGGGTCCTGCTGTGTCCTCTCTGTGTTTCCCACTGTGTCCCGCTGTGTCCCCCGCTGTGTCCCTCGCTGTGTCCCCCGCTGTGTCCCGCTGTGTACCCCGCTGTATCCTTGCTGTGTCCCCGCTGGGTCCCGCTGGGTCCCGCAGTGTCCCCCGCTGAGTCCCGCTGTGTCACCGCTGTGTCCCGCTCTGTCCCCGCTCTATCGACGCTGTGTCCCGCTGTGTCCCCCGCTGTGTCCCGCTTTGTCACCGCTGTGTCCTGCTGTGTCCTCGCTGTGTCCCCCGCTGTGTCCCGCTTTGTCACCGCTGTGTCCAGCTGTGTCCTCGCTGTGTCCCCCGCTGTGTCCCGCTTTGTCCCCGCTGTGTCCCGCTGTGTCCCGCTGTGTCCCCCGCTGTGTCCCCTGTGTGCCCCGCTGTGTCCCACTGTGTCCCCCGCTGTGTCCCGCTGTGTCCACTGCTGTGACCCCGTTGAAGACCTTGCTGTGTCCCGCTGTGTCCCCCACTGTCCCCCGCTGTGTCCTTGCTGT
>NW_012295908.1:0-1963 GCF_000151885.1 Dipodomys ordii
TACAATATAAAACAAACAACCTAAAAAACATAAGCAATGACATTTGTCTATTCAAAGAAACATCTGCTGCTTTGTTCACATGCTATGGGTCAGTTGGAAAGTCATCTTGATGAGGCCCAGCTGGCTCAATGCTGCCCTATTCTTCATGTCTTTCATGGTCGTCCTGGAGCTAGCAGATAGGGAGATTGTTTTCTAGGTGACAGCAAAGGCATTAAGTAGAAATACACAAAGCTTCGGAAAGCTGAGTTGTATCACTAGCACATCATTGCTTCTGTCTCATTCTCTCAGACAACCTATGCTACATGGTCTGTCCCAAAGGGTAGAAGAGTTCATCCTGCCCACATAGGAAGGCCACTGACATGTTACATGGGAAAGGACAGACTTGGGCCACCACGAGTTGCCACTGCCAACCAGAGGGCAACTGCAACTGCAGTAGCACCTCTGAGCATGTAACAGATTAAATGCTAAGCAGAGAGGCCTTTTTCTCAGGATGTATGCCTCTGCCTCCATAGGTAGAAAAGAGGCAACTTCAGCCTAGTTTCATCTATTGGGTTTAGGTTTAGCAAAAAATAATCAAACAACCTTAATTGATAGACTTGAGCAAGACAGTTCTTCCTCCTATTAAGTGAGGCTGGTAGAGTGGTTCTGCCTCATAAAGCTTTTGTGCTCCTTCAGCTCTCTGTATCACCATCCCTGGGATGCAGATGCTGATACAAAAATATCCAAAGCTCCTTAACTGCCACTGTGTCAAGAAAATGCCACTATCATTACAACCTTACAGGAGTACATCCATTGGGAATGGAAGCACTTAATTTGCATCCAGATTCCTAGCTGCAAGGGAGTCTATACAAAGTAGTTTTAAGGTTTAACTCTCAAAAATATCCAGAGTTAAGAATGAGTGAGGAGAGCCAATGAACCACATGCACCACACTTTATATTTTTTTTAAAAGGAGGAAGGAAATTCCAAGCAGAACAGTACTTGCTAAGGACAGGGTCACAAAAGAATAGCATAGTTTTGGAGAATTGGGGCCCCTTGGCAAGATTGTGGCATGATGAAGACACAGAACTGCTGCTTTCTCTGAGTCTTTTTCTCCTCATCTCCCTGTTGAGAATAGTCACCTGTAATTCATGCTGTGGGGGCTATCAGAGGCTAAGTAAGAATGAAGAATAAGAATTTTTAGAATCCATCGTGATCTTCCTTAACCTGCCCACGTGGGTCTCTCTGCACCTCGGAGAGGAGCAAATAAATATAGTGGCATATATATTATTAAGTGTAATTACATTGTTACTTATAGGCTCAATTAAATACTCTGGACATTTTTATAGCGCAATTTGAGGTGTGAGGCACACAGCCACGGCATTAACCTTTAATCATAGTTCTTTCCCTTCAAGATGCAATAATGATCCTATTAATTAGTAATGAAATGATTAAATAGGAGTAGAAGCCATCTGATGATGATTCCCCTCATTGGGTCCTCTCCCTAGATTTAAATATGGCCTTTTGACTTTCCTCCCCCAAAGAAAGGAATCTCTGGGTGGGTGTGCTAGGGTGGGGGTATTGAAGAGGATGCAACCTCTCCTCTGCAGAGACTCAGAATAGAAATATGGATAAGGTGAGCTTTGGGTGACCTAGGTCAGGCAGAGTTTCATCAAACATATTTTTGTCTGCCCCTCTGTGTACTGACAATTGTTCCTCCTAGAGACCTAGAGGTAGTGAGGTAGAATAGACATTCTGCCATTCTCAACAGCATAGGGCCTACCAAGATAAGTTCAGCCCAACTGTCTTCCTCCTGTACTCCCTCCTGAGCTCTCCATGGACTAGTGGAGATTGTGGTCACTGCCTGTTCTGTGTCATGTCTTGGACAACACACCATTCTGTCCTTTGCCCTCTGGTTTATGGGACTCCCAGGTGTCAGGAATTATAGGATTGCACAGAGGGAATGATGCAAATCTTCTACCTTTA
>NW_012295909.1:0-4955 GCF_000151885.1 Dipodomys ordii
AGCTGGGGTGCGCTCGGTGGATCTGTATGTGATCCTACACTACTCGGGCAGCTGATGTCTCTGGATCTGGAAATCTAGGTTCAAAGCCAGCCTGGGCCGAGGAGTCCACGGGACTCTCGGTGACACAACGGCACTCTGTAGCTCACGTGGTAGACACTTGTCTTGAGCTGTGGAACTCAGGGACTGCCCCTGCGCCCCACGTTGTGGCCCCATACGTGGGACTCCAAAAGACACAGCGGCTACAAAATTTACAGCACCTGGTACACGGTGGCTCACGCCTGTAACCCTACCTATTCACGAGGCTGACATCTGAGGATCGCTGTTCGACACCAGCCCGACCAAGAGCATCCCTGAATGTCTTAACTCCGATATACCACTGGGCACCTGGAGGTGGCGCCGTAACTCAAACTGTAAAGTGCTTTTCTTGCGCTGATAAGAACCGGGACAGTGACCAGGGACACAGCGGGACACAGCGGGACTCAGCGGGGGACACAGCAGGACACAGCAGGACACAGAGGGGAAAGAGCATGGACACAGCGGGGGACACAGCGAGACACAGCAGGGGACACAGAGGGGTACACAGCGGGACACAGCGGGGAAAAAAGCGAGGCCACAGCGGTACACAGCGTGGGACACAGCGAGGACACAGCGGGACACAGCGGGACACAGTGGGGACAAAGCAGTAGACACAGCGGGACACAATGGCGGACACAGCGGGACACAGCGGGGGACACAGGGAGGACACAGTGGGACCCAGCGGGACGCAGCCTCGATACAGCGGGGACACAGCGAGGTACACAGCTGGGGACACAACAGGACACAGCGGGGGCACAGCGCGGACACAGCGGGACACAGCGGGACACTGCGGGAACATAGCGAGACACAGCGGGGTACAGAGCGGTACACAGCGGAACACAGCTGGGGACATAGCAGGGACACAGCGGGCCACAGCGGGGGACACAGCGAGGACGCAGCGGGACATAGCGGAACTCAGCGGGGGACAAAGCGGGAGACAGCGGGGGACACAGCGAGCACACAGCAAGACACAGCGGCCACACAGAGGGGACTCAGTGGGGGACACAGCGGGGTCAAAGAGGGACACCACGGGACACAGTGAGACACAGCGGGACACAGCGGGACACTGTGGGGACACAGTAGGACAAAGCGGGGGACACAGCGGGACACAACGGAACAAAGTGGGGGACAGAGCGGAGACAGAGTAGGGCCACAGCGGGACACCTCGGTGACACAGCTGGACAAAGCGGGGTACACAGTGGGACACAGCGGGCATACAGCGGGGACACAGCGGGACACAGCGGGCACACAGCGGGGACAGAGCGGGACACAGTCGGACACAGCGGGACACAGTGGGGGACACAGTGGGACACAGCGGGGGACCCAGCGAGGACACAGCGGGACACAGCGGGGGACAGAGCGAAGGCACAGCGGGGGACACAGCAGGGGACACAGCGGGATACAGCAGGGAACACAGCGAGGACACAGCAGGACACAGCGGGACACAGCGTCGATACAGAGGGGACTCAGCGGAGGACACAGCGGGGGAAACAGCGGGGGACAAAGTGGGACACCACGGGACACAGTGTGACACAGCGGGACAGAGCGGGGACACTGCGGGGACACAGCAGGACAAAGCGGGGGACATAGCGGGACACAGCGGCACACAGCGGGGGACACAGCCGGACACAGCGGGGGAAACAGTGGGGGACAGAGTGGGACACGGTGGGACACAGTGGGGGACACATGGGGAACACAGCGGGACACAGCGGGGACACAGCGGGACTCAGCGGGGGACACAGCAGTATACAGCAGGATACAGCGGGGACACAGCAGGGACACAGCGGGGGACACAGCGGGACACAGCGGGACACAGCGGAGAACACAGCGGGACACAAAGGGGGACACAGAGTGGTACACAGCGGGACACATCGGGAAACAAAGCGAGGTCACAGCGGGGGACAAAGCGGGACAACACGGAACACAGTGTGACACAGCGGGACACAGCGGGACACAGCTGGGAACACAGCGGGTCACAGCGGGACACAGCTGGAACATAGCTGGACACAGCGGGGTTCACAGTGGGACACAGGGGGCACACAGTGGGGACACAGCGGGGGACACAGCGGGACACAGCGGGTCACAGCGGGGGACACAGCGGGGGACACAGCGGGGGACAGCAGAGGACAGAGAGGGGACACCGCGGCGACACAGAGGGGACGCAGCTGGGGACACAGCGTGGGACAAAATGGAAAACCACGGGACACAGTGTTACACAGCGGGACACAGCGGGGACACTGCGGGACACAGCAAGATAAAGCGGGGGACACAGCGGGCCACAGCGCGCCACAGCGGGGGACAGCGGGGGACACAGCGGGACACAGTGGGCTACCCTGTGAGGACACAGCGGGACACAACAGGGGACACAGCGAGGACACAGCGGGGGACACAGCGGGGGACACAGCGGGACACAGTGGGGAACACAGCGAGGACACAGCGGGACACAACGGGACACAGCGTCGATACAGCGGGGAGGCAGCGTTACATAGCGTGGTACACACTGTGGACACAACGGGACACAGTGGGGGCACAGCGGGACACAGCGGGACACAGTGAGACACAGTGGGGAGACAGCACGGACACAGTGGGGGACACAGCGGGACACAGCGGGGAACACAGCGGGACACAGCAGGGGACACAGCGAGGACACAGCGGGTCACAGGGGGACACAGCGTGGGACAAAGCAGGAGACAGCGAGGGACAAAGAGAGAACCCAGCTGGACACAGCGGGGTACACAGCGGGACACAGCGTGGGACACAGAAGGGTACACAGCGGGACAAAGCGAGAAACACAGCGAGGTCACACCGGGGGCCAAAGCGGGACAACACTGGACACAGTGTGACACAGTGTGATACAGCGGGGACACTGCAGGGGGACAGCGGGACAAAGCGGGCGACACAGCGGGAAACAGCGGGACACAGCGGTGACACAGCGGGGACTCAGCGGGGGACACAGTGGGACACAGTGGGGGACACTGCGGGACACAGCGGGGGACACTTCGGGACACAGTGTGGGACAGAGCGTGGGACACAGCGAGACACAGCGGGGACAAAGCTGGACACAGCGGGGTACACAGAGGGACACAGCAGGGACACAGCGGGGAAACAGCGTGACACACAGCGAGGGACAGAGAGGGAAACAGCAGGGGACACAGCGAGGAAACAGCGGGACACAGCGGTGACACAGCGGGGACTCAGCGGGGGACACAGTGGGACACAGTGGGGGACACTGCGGGACACAGCGGGGGACACTTCGGGACACAGTGTGGGACAGAGCGTGGGACACAGCGAGACACTGCGGGGACAAAGCTGGACACAGCGGGGTACACAGAGGGACACAGCAGGGACACAGCGGGGAAACAGCGTGACACAAAAGGACACAGCTGGACACAGCGGGGTACACAGCGGGACACAGCGGGCACATAGCGGGGACACAGCGGGACACAGCGGGGACACAGTCGGACACAGCGGGACACAGCGGGGGACACAGCGGGACACAGCGGGGGACCCAGCGAGGACACAGCGGGACACAGCGGGGGACACAGCGAGGACACAGCGGGGGACACAGCAGGGGACACAGCGGGACACAGCGGGGAACACAGCGAGGACACAGCGCGACACAGCGGGACACAGCGTCGATACAGAGGGAACTCAGCGGAGGACACTGCGGGGGAAACAGCGGGGGACAAAGTGGGACACCACGGGACACAGTGTGACACAGCGGGACACAGCGGGGACACTGCGGGGACACAGTAGGACAAAGCGGGGGACATAGCGGGACACAGCGGCACACAGCGGGGGACACAGCCGGACACAGCGGGGGAAACAGTGGGGGACACAGTGGGACATGGTGGGACACAGTGGGGGACACATGGGGACCACAGCGGGACACAGCGGGGACACAGCGGGACTCAGCGGGGGACACAGCAGTATACAGCAGGACACAGTGGGGACACAGCAGGGACACAGCGGGGGACACAGCGGGACACAGCGGGACACAGCAGGGAACACAGCGAGACACAGAGGGGGACACAGAGGGGTACACAGCGGGACACAGCTGGGAACACAGCGGGTCACAGCGGGACACAGCGGGAACACAGCTGGACACAGCGGGGTACACAGTGGGACACAGGGGGCACACAGTGGAGACACAGCGGGGGACACAGCGGGACACAGCGGGTCACAGCGGGGGACACAGCGGGGGACAGCAGAGGACAGAGAGGGGACACAGCGGCGACACAGAGGGGACGCAGCTGGGGACACAGCGTGGGACAAAGTGGGACACCACGTGACAGTGTTACACAGCGGGACACAGCGGGGACACTGCGGGACACAGCAAGATAAAGCGGGGGACACAGTGGGACACAGTGGGCCACAGCGGGGGACAGCGGGGGACACAGCGGGACACATTGGGCTACCCAGTGAGGACACAGCGGTGGACACAATGGGGGACACAGCAGGACACAGCGGGGAACACAGCGAGGACACAGCGGGACACAGCGGGAAACACTGTGAGGTCACAGCGGGGGACAAAACGGGACAACACGGGACACAGTGTGACAGAGTGGGACACAGCGGGGACACTGCAGGGGCACAGCGGGACAAAGCGGGCGACACAGTGAGACACAGCGGGGGACACAGCGGGGGACAGCAGGGGACAGAGAGGGGACACAGCGGGACACAGCAGGGGACACAGAGGGGTACACAGCGGGACACAGCCGGAAACACAGCGCGGACACAGCGGGACACACCGGGACACAGCGTCAATACAGCGGGGACAGAGAGGGTCACAGCAGGGACACAGCGGGTCACAGCGGGACACAGCGGGGGACACAGCGGGACACAGCGGGGACACAGCGGGACACAGCGGGGGACACAGT
>NW_012295910.1:0-4955 GCF_000151885.1 Dipodomys ordii
TCTGGGGGACACAGTTGTGACACATTGGGACACAGCGGGGGATGCAGCGAGGACACTTTGGGACTCAGCGGGGACACAGCGGGACTCAGCAGGCGACACAGCAGTACACAGCGGGACAATGCGGGACACAGCAGGGGACACAGAGGGGTACACAGCGGGACACAGCGGGGAACACAGCGAGGACACAGCGGGACCCAGAGGGACACAGCGTCGATACAGCGGGTACACAGCATTACACAGCGTGTTACACAGCTGTGGACACCACGGGACACAGTGGGGACACAGCGGGACACAGCGGGACACAGTGGGACAAAGCAAGGACAAATCGTGAGACACAGCGAGGGACAGAGCGGGAGACAGCGGGGGACACAGCGATGACACAGCAGGGCACAGCGGGACACAGCAGGGACAGAGCGGGACACAGCGGGACACAGCGGGACACAGCGAGGGACACAGCGGGACACAGCGGGGGAGGCACCGAGGACACAGCGGGACACAGCGGGACAAAGCGGGGGACAGAGCGGTGAAACAGCTGGACACAACGAAGTACACAGTGGGACACAGCGTGCACACAGGAGGACACAGCGGGACACAGCGGGACACAGCAGGGACAGAGCGGGACACAGCGGAACACAGTGGGACACAGCGGGGGACCCAGCGGGACCCAGCGGGGGACCCAGCTAGGACAAAGTGGGACACAGCTGGGGACACAGCGAGGAAACAGCGGGGGACACAGCGGGGGACACAGCGGGACACAGCGAGGAACAGCGTAGATACAGCGGGGACACAGCGTTACACAGCGTGGTACACAGCTGTGGACACAACGGGACACAGTGTGGGCACAGCGGGACACAGCGGGACACAGTGGGACACAGCGGGGACAAAGCATGAGACACAGCGGGGGACAGAGTGGGAGACAGCGGGGGACACAGCGGGGACACAGCGGGGACTCAGCGGGGTCACAGCGGGATACACAGTTGTGGACACAACGGGACACAGTGTGGGCACAGCGGGACACAGCGGGACAGATTGGGACACAGAAGTGATAAAGCGTGAGACACAGCGGGGGACAGAGCGGGAGACAGCGGGGGCACAGCGAGGACACAGCGGGACACAGCGGGACACAGCGGGGGACACAGCTAGGACACAGCGGGACACAGCGGGACACAGTGGGGACACAAAGGGGACTCAGCGGTGGAAACAGCGGGGGAAAAAGCGGGACACCATGGGACACAGTGTGACACAGCAGGACACAGAGGGAACACTGCGTCGACACAGCGGGACAAAGCGGGGGACACAGCGGGACACAGCGGGACACAGCGGGGGACACAGCGGGGGACAGTGGAGACAAAGAGAGGACACAGCGGGACACAGTGGTGACACAGCTGGACACAACGGAGTACACAGCGGGACACAGCGGGCACAAAGCGGGGACAGAGCGGGACACAGCTGGACACAGTGGGATATAGCGGGGGACACAGCGGGACACAGAGGGGGACACAGTGAGGACACAGTGGGACACAGCGGGGGACACAGCGGGGGACACAGCGGGACACAGCGAGGAACAGCATAGATACAGCGGGGACACAGCATTACACAGCGTGGTACACAGCTGTGGACATAACAGGACACAGCGTGGGCACAGCGGGACACAGCGGGACACAGTGGGACACAGCGGGGACAAAGCGTGAGACACAGCGGGGGACAGAGTGGGAGACAGCAGGGGACACAGCGGGGACTCAGCGGAGTCACAGCGGGATACAGCGGGACACAGAGTGACACAGCGGGACACAGCAGAGGACACAGCGGGACACAGCGGAGGACAGAGCGACGACACAACAGGACACAGCGGGGACACAGGGGGACTCAGCAGGGTTACAGCGGGACACAACGGGACACAGCAGGACACAGCGTGACACAGCTGGGACACAGCAGGGACACAGCAGGGACACAGTGGGGGACACAGCGGGACAAAATGGGACACAGCGGGGGACACAGTAGGACAGAGCAGGGGACACAGTGGGGGATAGAGAGGGACACCACGAATAACAGAGCAAGGACACAGCGGGACCCAGCGGGACACAGCCTTGATACAGCGGGATTCACAGCGTTACACAGCGGGTTACACAGCTGGGGACACAAAGGGACACAGTGGTGGACACAGTGGGACACAGCAGGACAGAGTGGGACACAGACGGGATAAAGCGTGAGACACAGTGGGGGACAGAGCGGGAGACAGCGGGGGACACAGCGAGGACACAGAGGGACACAGCGTGGACACAGCGGGGACTCAGCTGGGGACACAGCGGGGGACAAAGCGGGACACCACTGACACAGCGGGACACAGCGCGAAACAGCGGTGACCCTGCGGGGACACAGCGGGACACAGCGGGACAGAGTGGGGGACACAGCGGGACACAGCGGGGGACAGAGCATGAGACACAGCGAGACACATCAGAGACAAAGCTATACACAGCGGGGTACATAGAGGGACACAGCGGGAAAACAGCGGGGGACACAGCGGGACACAGCGGGGAACCCAGCGCGGACACAGCGGGACACAGCGGGACACAGCGTCGATACAGCGAGGACACAGTGGGACACAGCGGGGTACACAGCTGGGGACACAACGGGACACAGCGTGGGACACATTGAGGACACAGCAGGACACAGCGGGGGCAAAGAGGGGACACAGCGGGACTCAGCGGGGGACACAGCAGTACACATCGGGACATCCGGGACAGAGCGGCGGACACAGAGGGGTACACAGCGGGACACAGCGAGGACACAGCGGGACCCAGCGGACACAGCGTCATTACAACGGGGTCAAGAGCGGGGTACACAGCTGGGGACACAACGGGGCACAGCGGGGGACACAGCGGGACACAGCGGGGGACACAGCGGGACACAGCGGGACACAGCGGGGGACACAGCGATGACAAAGCGGGACACAGCGGGGATATACCGGGACTCAACACGGTCACAGCGGGACACAGCAGGACACAGTGGGACACAGCGGGGACACAGCAGGGGACAGAGCGGGACACAGCGGGGGACACAGCGGGACACAGCGGGAGACACAGGGGGGACAAAGGGGACACAGCAGGGTACACAGCAGGGGACACAGCGAGGACACAGAGGGACACATCTGGGACACAGCGGGAATCAGCGGGGGACACAGCGGGACACAGCGGGACACAGCGGGAACACAGCAGGGACACAGCGGGGGACACAGTGGAACAGAGCAGGGGACACAGCAGGGGACACAGAGGGACAGAGCGGGACACAGCAGGGGACACAGGGGGGACACAGCGGGACACAGCGGGACACAGTGTGGAACACAGAGAGTACACAGCGGGACCCAGCGGGACACAGCGTCGATACAGCGGGGACACAGCGTGACACAGCAGGGGACATAGCTGGGGACACAACGGGACACTGTGGGGGACATAGCGGGACACAGCGGGACACAGCGGGACACAGCGGGTCACAGCGGGTCACAGCGGGGACAAAGCGGGGACTCAGCGGTGGACACAGCGGGGGACAAACGGGACACCACGGAATAAAGCGGGATACAGCGGGACACAGGGGGGACACAGCAGGACACAGCGGGACACAGAGGGGGACACAGCGGGACACAGCAGGGGACAGAGCGGGGGACAAAGCGGGACACCACGGGTCACAGTGTGTCACATCGGGACACAGCGGCGACACTGCGGGGACACAGCGGGACAAAATGGGGGACACAGCGGGACACAGCGGGAGAAAGCATTGGACACAGGAGGGGATAGCGGGGGACAGAGAGGGGACACAGCGGAACACAGCGGTGGCACAGCTGGACACAGCTGGGTACACAGCGGGACATAGAGGACACACAGCGGGGACACAGCGGGACACAGTGGGGAACTCACCGGGACACAGCGGGGGACACAACAAGGACACAGCGGAACACTGTGGGAGACACAGTCAGGACACATCCGGACCCAGTGGAACACAGTGTGACACAGCGGGGACACAGCAGGGGACACAGCGGGACACAGCGGGACACAGCGGGGACACAGCATGGACACAGCGGTGGACACAGAGGGACAGAGCATGGGACACAGCATGAGACTCAGAGGGACACATCGGGACACAGCGGGGACACAGGGGGGACACAGCGGGACACAGGGGGGACACAGCGAAGACACGTTGGGACACAACGGGGACACAGCCGGACTCAGCGGGGGACATAGCAGTACACAGCGGGACACAGCGGGTCACAGCAGGGACAGAGCGGGTGACACAGAGGAGTACACAGCGGGACACAGCAGTGGACAAAGCAGGACACAGCGGGGGACAAAGCGAGGACACAGCGGGACACAGCGGGGACACAGCGGGGACTCAGCGGGGACACAGTGGGGGACAAAGCGGAACACCACGGGACACAGTGTGACACAGCGGGACACAGCGGGGACACTGCGGGGACACAGCAGGGGACACAGCGAGGACACATTGGGACACAGCGGGTACACAGCGGGACTCAGCGGGGGACACAGCAGGACATAGCGGGACACACCGGGACACAGCGGGGCACAACAGGGACACAGCGTGTGACACAGCAGGGGACACAGCGGGACACAGCAGGGGACACAGCAGGACACAGCAGGGGACACAGGGAGGACACAGCGGGACACAGCGAGGAACACAGCGGGGGACACAGTGGGACACAGCGGGGTACACAGAGAGAACACAGCGGGACCCAGCGGGACACAGCATCGATACAGCGGGGACACAGCAGGACACAGCGGGGTACACAGCTGGGGACACAACGGGACACAGTGGGGGACATAGCGGGACACATCGGGACACAGCGGAGCACAATGGGGACAAAGTGGGAGACACAGCAGGGAACAGAGCAAGACACAGCAGCGGACAAAGCGAGGACACCTCGGGGGACACAGCGAGTACACAGC
>NW_012295911.1:0-4954 GCF_000151885.1 Dipodomys ordii
CATTCTGCTTCTACTTCTTCTGTTTCTCCTGCCTGAATTTCTGGTTCTACTTCTTCTGCTGCTTCTCCTTCTGCTTCTGCTTCTAATTCTGCTTCTGATTCTGCTTCTTCTGCTTCTTCTCTTTCGGCTTCTCCTGCTTCTGCTTCTTGTGCTTCTCCTGCTTCTCTTTCTGCTTCTCATTCCGCTTCTGCTTCTCCTTCTGCTTCTGCTTCTCCTCCTTCTCCTTCTCCTACTTCTGCTTCTCCTTCATCTTCTGCTTCTTCTGCTTCTCCTGCTTCTCCTTCTGCATCTCCTTCTGCTTGTGCTTCTCCTTATGCTTCTTCTTCTGCCTCTGCTTCTCCTTCTCCTTCTTTTGCTTCTCCTTTTGCTTCTGCTTCTTCTGCTTTTCCTGCTTCTCGTTCTGCTTCTGCTTCTTCTGCTTCTCCTTCTGCATCTTCTTCTGCTTGTGCTTCTCCTTCTTCTGCTTCTCCTTCTTATTCTCCTACTGCTTCTCTTTCTGTTTCCCTTCACCTTCTTGTTATTCTGCTTTTCCTTCTGCTTCTCCTTCTACTTCTGTTTCCACTGCTACTGCTTCTACTTCTTCTGTTTCTTCTGCTTCTCCTTCTGTTTTTGATTCTCTTTCTGCTTCTGCTTCTCCTTCTGCTTCTCCTTCTGCTTCTCCAGATTCTGCTTCTTCTGCTTCTCCTGCTTCTCCTTCTACTTCAGGTTCTCCTTCTGCTTCTTCGGATTCTTCTGCTTCTGCTTCTCCTGCTTCAGCTTCTTCTGCTTCCCCTCCTTATCTTTCTGCTTCTCCTTCTGTATCTGCTTCTCCTTCTGCTTCTGCTTCTTGTCCTTCTCCTGTTTGTTCTGCTTATGCTTCTCCTGTTTCTGCATCTCCTGCTCCTCCTTCTGCTGCTCTTTCTGCTTCTCCTGCTGCTTTTCCTTCTCCTGCTCCTTCTTCTGCTTCTCTTTCTGCTTCTCCTTCTGTTTCTCCTTCTCCTTCACCTTCTCGATCTTCTGCTTTTCCTTATGCTTCTCCTTCTGCTTCTGCATCTTCTGCTTCTTCTGCTACTGCCTCTGCTTCTTCTGTTTCTTCTGCTTTCCCTTCTGCTTCTCCTTCTGCTTTTGCTTCTCTTTCTGCTTCTGCTTCTCCTTCTGCTTCTCCAGATTCTGCTTCTCCTGCTTCTCCTTCTGCTTCAGGATCTGCTTCTTCTTCTTCTGCTTCTGCTTCTCCTGCTGCTGCTTCTTCTGCTTCTCCTGCTTCTCTTTCTGCTTTTCCTTCTGTTTCTGCTTCTCCTTCTGTTTCTTCTCCTTCTTCTGTTTCTGCTTCTGCTGCTTCTGCTTCTCCTGCTTCTCCTTCGGCTTCTCTTTCTGCTTCTCCTTCTCCTTCTCCTTCTTCTGCTTCTCCTTCTGCTTCTGTTTCTCCTTCTGCTTCTGCTTCTGCTTCAATTACTCCTTCTGCTTCTCATTCTGCTTCTGCGTCTTCTGTTTCTTCTGCTTCTCCTGCTTCTCCTACTTCTCTTGCTGCTTCTCCTTCTGCGTCTCTTTCTGCTTATGCTTATCCTTTTGCTTCTCCTACTCCTAATCTTCCTCTTTCGCCTTCTCCATCTTCTTCTTCTGCTTCTCCTGCTGCTTCTGCTTCTGCTTATTCTACTATTTCATTTTCTTCTGCTTCTGCTTCAGATTGTGCTTCTTCTGTTTCTCCTTCTGCTTCAGATTCTGCTTCTGCTTCTTCGGCTTCTCCTGTTTCTTCTGCTTCTGCTTCTCCTGCTTCTTCTGCTTCTCCTGCTTCTCTTTCTGCTTCTCCTTCTGCTTCTGCTTCTCCTTCTGCTTCTGCTCCTTCTATTTCTTCTGTTTCTTTTGCTTCTGCTTCTCACGCTCTGCTTCTTCTGCTTCTCCTGCTTCTCGTTCTGCTTCTCTTCGTCGGCTTCTCTTTCTATTTCTCCTTCGGCTTCTTCTGACTCTGCTTCTTCTCCTTCTTCTTCTCCTTCTGCTTCTGCTTCTTGTCCTTCTCCTTTTTTTCTGCTTCTGCTTCTCCTGCTTCTGCTTCTTCTGCTTTTCCTGCTTCTCATTCTGCTTCTCCTTCTGCTTCTGCTCCTCCTTCTGCTTCTGCTCCTTCTATTTCTTCTGTTTCTTCTTCTTCTGCTTCTCCCGCTCTGCTTCTTCTGCTTCTCCTGCTTCTCGTTCTGCTTCTCTTCGTCGGCTTCTCTTTCTACTTCTCCTTCTGCTTCTTCTGATTCTGCTTCTTCTCCTTCTGCTTCTCCTTCTGCTTCTGCTTCTTCTGCTTCTCCTGCTACTCCTTCTGCATCTCCTTCTGCTTGTGCTTTTCCTTCTGCTTCTTCTTCTGCTTCCGCTTCTCCTTCTTCTGCTTCTCCGTCTGTTTCTGCTTCTTCTGTTTTTCCTGCTTCTCCTTCTGCTTCTCATTCTTCTTCTCCTTCTGTTTCTCCTTGTCGTTATTCTGCTATTCCTTCTGCTTCTCTATCTGCTTCTGCATCTTCAGCTTCTTCTGCTACTGCTTCTGCTTCTTCTGTTTCTTCTGCTTCTCTTTCTGCTTCTCCTTCTGCTTTTGCTTCTCTTTCTGCTTCTGCTTCTCCTTCTGCTTCTCCTTCTTCTCCAGATTCTGCTTCTTCTGCTTCTCCTGCTTCTCCTTCTGCTTGAGGTTCTGCTTCTGCTTCTTCAGCTTCTTCTGTTTCTATTTCTCTTCTCCTGCTGTTTCTGCTTCTCTTTCTGCTTCTGCTTCTTATCCTTCTTCTATTTCTTTTGATTCTGCTTCTCCTGCTTCTGCTTCTCCTGCTTCTCCTTCTTTTTCTCTTTATGCTTCTCCTTCTGCTTCTCCTTCTTCTGCTTCTACTTCTGCTTCTGCTTCTGCTTCTCCTTCTGCTGCTCTTTCTGCTTCTCCTGCTGCTTTTCCTTCTCCTGCTCCTTCTGCTTCTCTTTCTGCTTCTCATTCGTTTCTCCTACTCCTTCTCCTTCTTCTGCTTCTCCTTCTGCTTCTACATCTTCTGCTACTGCCTCTACTTCTTCTGTTTCTTCTGCTTCTCCTTATGCTTCTCCTTCTGCTTTTGCTTCTCTTTCTGCTTCTGCTTCTCCTTCTGCTTCTCCAGATTCTGCTTCTTCTGTTCTCCTGTATCTCCTTATGCTTCAGGTTCTGCTTCTGCTTCTTCGGCTCCTTCTGCTTCTGCTTCTCCTGCTGCTGCTTCTTCTGCTGCTCCTGCTTCTATTTCTGCTTTTCCTTATGTTTCTGCTTCTGCTTCTGCTTCTTCTCCTTCTTATGTTTCTTCTGCTTCTGCTTCTCCTGCTTCTGATTCTCCTGCTTCTCGTTGTGCTTCTCTTTCTGCTTCTCTTTCTGCTTTTCTTTCTGCTTCTCCTTCTCCTTCTTCAGCTTCTCCTTCTGCTTTTGCTTCTCCTTCTGCTTCAATTTCTCCTTCTGCTTCTCATTCTGCTTCTGCGTCTTCTGTTTCTTCTGCTTCTCTTGCTTCTGCTTCTCCTGCTTCTCCTACTTCTCGTGCTGCTTCTCCTTCTGCGTCTCTTTCTGCTTCTGCTTATCCTTTTGCTTCTCCTACTCCTAATCCTTCTCTTTTGCCTTCTCCTTCTTGTTCTTCTGCTTGTCCTGGTGCTTCTGCTTCTGCTTATTCTACTATTTCTGTTTCTTCTGCTTCTGCTTCAGATTGTGCTTCTTCTGTTTCTCCTTCTGCTTCAGATTCTGCTTCTGCATCTTCGGCTTCTCCTGTTTCTTCTGCTTCTGCTTCTCCTGCTTCTTCTGGTTCTCCTGCTTCTCTTTCTGCTTCTCCTTCTGCTTCTGCTTCTCCTTCTGCTTCTGCTTCTGCTCTTCTCCTTCTTCTGTTTATTTTGCTTCTGTTTCTTCTGCTTCTTCTTCTTCTGTTTCTTCTGATTCTACTTCTGCTTCTCCTTCTTCTCCTTCTCTTTCTGCTTCTTCTGCTTCTCCTGCTTCTCCTTCTTGTTCTCCTTCTGTTTCTGCTTCTGCTTCTCCTTCTGCTGCTCCTTCTCCTTCTCCTTCTTCTGCTTCTCTCACTGCTTCTGCTTCTGCTTCTTTTGCTTATTCTTTTTCTTCTGCTTCAGCTTCTCCTGCTTCTGCTTCTTCTGCTTCTACTGCTTCTCCTTATACTTCTCCTTATGCTTCTCCTTATGCTTCTCCTTATGCTTCTCTCTCTCTCTCTCTCTCTCTCTCTCTCTCTCTCTCTCTCTCTCTCTCTCTCTCTCCCTCTCTCTTCTCTGCTTCTGCCTTTCCTGCTTCTTCTGCTTCTACTGCTTCTCTTTCTGTTTGTCATTCTGCTTCTGCTTCTCCTTCTGCTTCTCCTATTGCTCCTGCTGCCCTTCCTTCTCCTTCTCCTTCTCCTACTTCTGCTTCTCCTTCTGCTTTTGCTTCTTCTGCTTCTCCTGCTTCTCCTTCTGCATCTTCTTCTGCTTCTGCTTCTCCTTCTGCTGCTTCTTCTGCTTCTGCTTCTCCTTCTTCTGCTTCTCCTTCAGCTGCTCCTTCTGCTTCTCGTTCTGCTTCTGATTCTCCTTCTGCTCTTCCTACTCCTAATCCTACTCTTTCTCCTTCTCCTTCTTCTTCTTCTGCTTCTCGTTCTGCTTCTGCTACTGCTTCTTCTGCTTGTTCTGTTTCTTCTGCTTCAGGTCCTGCTTCTGCTTCTTCAGCTTCTTCTGCCTCTTGTGCTTCTGCTTCTCCTGCTACTGCTTCTTCTCCTTATCTTTCTGCTTCTCCTTCTGCTTCTGCTTCTCCTTCTGCTCCTTCTCCTTCTCGTTCTTCTTCTTCTTCTTCTTCTTCTTCTTCTTCTTCTTCTTCTTCTTCTTCTTCTTCTTCTTCTTCTTCTTCTTCTTCTTCTTCTTCTTCTTCTTCTTCTATTTATTCTTCTTCTTCTCCTTCTCCTTCTTCTTCTTCTTCTGCTTCTCCCGCTTCTGCTTCTTCTGCTTCTCCTTCCTTTCCTCTGCTTCTGCTTCTCCTTCTCCTTTG
>NW_012295912.1:0-4954 GCF_000151885.1 Dipodomys ordii
GCTTCTCCGTCTGCTTCTGCTTCTTCTGCTTCCCCTCCTTCTCTTTCTTCTTCTCCTTCTGTTTCTGCTTCTCCTTCTGCTTCTGCTCTTGTCTTTCTCCTGTTTCTTCTGCTTATGCTTCTTCTGTTTCTGCATTTCCTGCTTCTCCTTCTGCTTCTCCTTCTGCTTCTCCTGCTGCTTTTCCTTCTCCTGCTCCTTCTTCTTCTTCTCTTTCTGCTTCTCATTCTGTTTCTCCTTCTCCTTCTCCTTCTCGTTCTTCTGCTTTTCCTTCTGCTTCTCCTTCTGCTTCTGCATCTTCTGCTTCTTCTGCTACTGCCTCTGCTTCTTCTGCTTCTCCTTCTGCTTTTGCTTCTCTTTCTGCTTCTGCTTCTCCTTCTGCTTCTCCAGATTCTGCTTCTCCTGCTTCTCCTTCTGCTTCAGGTTCTGCTTCTGCTTCTTCGGCTTCTTCTGCTTCTGCTTCTCCTGCTGCTGCTTCTTCTGCTTCTCTTTCTGCTTTTCCTTCTGTTTCTGCTTCTCCTTCTGCTTCTTCTCCTTCTTCTGTTTCTTCTGTTTATGCTTCTCCTGATTCTGCTTCTCCTACTTCTCGTTCTGCTTCTCTTTCTGCTTCTACTTCTCCTTCTCCTTCTTCTGCTTCTCCTTCTGCTTCAATTTCTCCTTCTGCTTCTCATTCTGCTTCTGCGTCTTCTGTTTCTTCTGCTTCTCTTGCTTCTGCTTCTCCTGCTTCTCCTACTTCTCGTGCTGCTTTTCCTTCTGCGTCTCTTTCTGCTTCAGCTTATCCTTTTGCTTCTCTACTCTAATCATTCTCTTTCGCTTATCCTTCTTGTCATCTGCTTCTCCTGCTGCTTCTGCTTCTGCTTCTTTTGCTTATTCTTTTTCTTCTGCTTCTGCTTCTCCTGCTTCTGCTTCTTCTGCTTCCACTGTTTCTCCTTATGCTTCTCCTTATGCTTCTCCTTATGTTTCTTCTTCCTCCTCTTCTTCTTCTTCTTCTTCTTCTTCTTCTTCTTCTTCTTCTTCTTCTTCTTCTTCTTCTTCTTCTTCTTCTTCTTCTTCTTCTTCTTCTTCTTCTACTTCTTCTTCATCTTCTTCTTCTTCTTCTTCTTCGTCTTCTTCTTCTTCTTCTTCTTCTTCTTCTTCTTCTTCTTCTTCTTCTTCTTCTTCTTCTTCTTCTTCTTCTTCTTCTTCTTCTTCTTCTTCTTCTTCTTCTTCTTCTCTTTCGTCTTCTTCTGCCTTTCCTGCTTCTTCTGCTTCTACTGCTTCTCTTTCTGCTTCTCATTCTGCTTCTGCTTCTCCTTCTGCTTCTCCTATTGTTTCTGCTGACCTTCCTTCTCCTTCTCCTTCTCCTACTTCTGCTTCTCCTTCTGCTTTTGCTTCTTCTGCTTCTCTTGCTTCTCCTTCTGCATCTTCTTCTGCTTCTCCTTCTGCTGCTTCTTCTGGTTCTGCTTCTCCTTCTTCTGCTTCTCCTTCTGCTTCTCCTTCTGCTTCTCCTTCTGCTGCTCCTTCTGCTTCTCGTTTTGCTTCTGATTGTCCTTCTGCTCTTCCTATTCCCAATCCTTCTCTTTCTCCTTCTCCTTCTTCTTCTTCTGGTTCTCGTTCTGCTTCTGCTACTGCTTCTTCTGCTTGTTCTGTTTCTTCTGCTTCAGGTCCTGCTTCTGCTTCTTCAGCTTCTTCTCTTTCTTCTGCTTCTGCTTCTCCTGCTACTGTTTCTTCTCCTTCTCTTTCTGCTTCTCCTTCTGCTTCTGCTTCTCCTTCTGCTCCTTCTCCTTCTTCTGTTTCTTCTTCTTCTTCTGCTTCTCCCGCTTCTGCTTCTTCTGCTTCTCCTTCCTTTCCTCTGCTTCTGCTTCTCCTTCTCCTTCTTCTGCTTCTCTTTCTGCTTCTGCTTCTTCTGATTCTCCAACTAATCCTTCTTCTTTTTCTTCTGTTTCTGCTTCTCTTTCTGCTTCTCCATCTCCTTCTGCTTCACCTTCTGCTGCTCCTTCTCCTTCTTCTGTTTCTCCCTCTGCTTCTGCTTCTTATGCTTCTTCTTTTTCTTCTGCTTCTGCTTCTCCTGCTTCTGCTTCTTCTGCTTCTTCTTCTTCTTCTTCTGCTTCTCCTGCTTCTGCTTCTTATGCTTCTACTGCTTCTTCTGCTTCTTCTTCTTCTGCTTCTTCTGCTTCTACTTCTCTTTCTGCTTCTGCTTCTCCTGCTTGTTTTTCTGCTTCTTCTGTTGCTTCTCCTTCTGCTGCTTCTTCTACTTCTCCTTCTGCTTCTCTTTTTGCTTCTCTTTCTGCTTCTGCTTCTTCTGTTTCTCCTGCCTGAATTTCTGGTTCTACTTGTTCTGCTGCTTCTCCTTCTGATTCTGCTTCTACTTCTGCTTCTGTTTCTGCTTCTTCTGCTTCGTCTCTTTCGGCTTCTTCTGCTTCTGCTTCTTGTGCTCCTCCTGCTTCTCTTTCTGCTTCTCATTCCGCTTCTGCTTCTCCTTCTGTTTCTGCTTCTCCTCCTTCTCCTTCTCCTACTTCTGCTTCTCCTTCATCTTCTGCTTCTTCTGCTTCTCCTTCTGCATCTCCTTCTGCTTGTGCTTGTCCTTATGCTCCTTCTTCTGCTTCTGCTTCTCCTTCTCCTTCTTTTGCTTCTGCTTCTTCTGCTTTTCCTGCTTCTCCTTCTGCTTCTGCTTCTTCTGCTTCTCCTGCTTCTCCTTCTGCATCTTCTTCTGCTTCTGCTTCTCCTTCTCCTTCTTCTGCTCCTCCTTCTGATTCTCCTTCTGCTTCTTCTTCTTCTGCTTTACCTTCTTCTCTTTCTGCTTCTCCTTCAGCTTCTCCTTCTGTTTCTCCTTCTCCTTCTTGTTCTTCTGCTTTTCCTTCTGCTTCTCCTTCTGCTTCAGCTACAACTGCTACTGCTTCTACTTCTTCTGTTTGTTCTGCTTCTCCTTCTGCTTTTGATTCTCTTTCTGCTTCTGCTTCTCCTTCAGCTTCTCATTCTGCTTCTCCAGATTCTGCTTCTTCTTCTTCTCCTGCTTCTCCTTCTGCTTCAAGTTCTGCTTCTGCTTCTTCGGATTCTTATGCTTCTGCTTCTCCTGCTTCTGCTTCTTCTGCTTCCCCTCCTTCTCGTTCTGCTTCTATTTCTGTTTCTGCTTCTCCTTCTGCTTCTGCTTCTTGTCCTTCTCCTGATTCTTCTACTTCTGCTTCTCCTGTTTCTGCATCTCCTGCTTCTCCTTCTGCTGCTCTTTCTCCTTCTCCGGCTGCTTTTCCGTCTCCTGCTCCTTCTTCTGCATCTCTTTCTGCTTCTCCTTCTGTGTCTCCTTCTCCTTTTCGTTCTTCTGCTTTTCCTTGTACTTCTCCTTCTGCTTCTGCATCTTCTGCTTCTTCTGCTACTGCATCTGCTTCTTCTGTTTCTTCTGCTTCTCCTTGTGCTTCTCCTACGGCTTTTGCTTCTCTTTCTCCTTCTGCTTCTCCTTCTGGTTTTCCTTCTTCTCCAGATTCTGCTTCTTCTGCTTCTCCTGCTTCTCCTTCTTCTTCAAGTTCTGCTTCTGCTTCTTCGGCTTCTTCTGCTTCTGGTTCTCCTGCTGCTGCTTCTTCTGCTGCTCCTGCTTCTCTTTCTGCTTTTCCTTCTGTTTCTGCTACTCCTTCTGCTTCTGCTTCTTCTCCTTCTTCTGTTTCTTCTGCTTCTGGTTCTCCTGCTTCTGCTTCTCCTGCTTCTCGTTCTGCTTCTCTTTCTGCTTCTCTTTCAGCTTCTCCTTCTCCTCCTCCTTCTGCTTCTCCTTCTGCTTCTGCTTCTCTTTCTGCTTCTGCTTCTTCTGATTCTCCAACTAATCCTTCTTCTTCTCCTTCAGTTTCTGGTTCTCTTTCTCCTTCTGCATCTCCTTCTGCTTCCCCTTCTGCTGCTCCTTCTCCTCCTTCTGTTTCTCCCTCTGCTTCTGCTTCTGCTTCTTATGCTTCTTCTTGTTCTTCTGCTTCTGCTTCTCCTGCTTCTGCTTCTTATGGTTCTACTGCTTCTTCTTCTGCTTCTGCTTCTTCTGCTTCTACTTCTCTTTCTGCTTCTGCTTCTCCTGCTTGTTTTTCTGCTTCTTCTACTGCTTCTCCTTTTGCTTCTCCTTCTGTTTCTCATTCTCCTTCTCGTTCTTCTGCTTTTCCTTGTGCTTCTCATTCTGCTTCTGCATCTTCTGCTTCTTCTGCTACTGCCTCTGCTTCTTCTGTTTCTTCTGCTTCTCCTTGTGCTTCTCCTTCTGCTTTTGCTTCTCTTTCTGCTTCTGCTTCTCCTTCTGCTTCTCCAGATTCTGCTTCTTCTGCTTCTCCTTCTGCTTCAGGTTCTGCTTCTGCTTCTTCGGCTTCTTCTGCTTCTGCTTCTCCTGCTGCTGCTTCTTCTGCTTCTCCTGCTTCTCTTTCTGCTTTTCCTTCTGTTTCTGCTTCTCCTTCTGCTTCTGCTTCTTCTCCTTCCTATGTTTCTTCTGCTTCTGCTTCTCCTGCTTCTGCTTCTCCTGCTTCTCGTTGTGCTTCTCTTTCTGCTTCTCCTTCTCCTTCTTCTGCTTCTCCTTCTGCTTCTGCTTCTCCTTCTGCTTCTGCTTCAATTTCTCCTTCTGCTTCTCATTAAGCTTCTGCGTCTTCTGTTTCTTCTGCTTCTCCTGCTTCTGCTTCTCCTGCTTCTAATACTTCTCGTGCTGCTTCTCCTTCTGCGTCTCTTTCTGCTTCTGCTTATCCTTTTGCTTCTCCTTCTCCTAATCCTTCTCTTTCGCCTTCTCCTTCTCCTTCTTCTGCTTCTCCTACTTCTCCTTCTGCTTCTCCGTCTCATTCTCCTTCTCCTTCAATTCCTCCTTCTTGTGCTTCTCTTTCTGCTTCTGCTTCTCCTGCTTCTGCTTCTTTTGTTTCTCCTTCTGCTTCTCCTTCTGCTTCTCTTTCTGCTTCTAATTCTGCTTCTGCTCCTCCTACTCCTAATCCTTCTCTTTCTCCTTCAAAAATCTTCTGCTTCTCGTTCTGCTTCTGCT
>NW_012295913.1:0-4954 GCF_000151885.1 Dipodomys ordii
TCAGTGGGACACAGCGGGGGACACAGCGGGACACAGCGAGAGACAGAGCAGGACACAGCATGGACACAGTGGGACACAGCGGGGGACAGAGCTGGGACACAGTGGGTCAACAGCGGGGACACAGTGAGGGACACAGTGAGGACACAGAGGGACACAGGGATACACAGCGAGGACACAGCGTGACACATGGGGACACAGCGGGACACAGCGGGGGACACAGAGAGGACACAGCTGGACACAAATGGGGACACAGCAAGGACACAGCGGGACACAACGGGAAAGAGTGGGACACAGTGGGGGACACAGCCGGGGACACAGCGGGACACAGCAGGGGACACAGCGGGGACACAGCAGGACACATTTGGGACACAGCGGGACACAGCGGAACACATCGGGGGACACAGCAGGACACTGCGGGGTACACAGCTGGACACAGCGGGACACAAAGGGACATAGCAGGGACACAGCGGGGACTCAGAAGGGGACACAGAAGGACACAGAGGGGAACAAATGGGGCACACAGCGGGAAACAGTGGGACACAGCAGGGTACACAGCGAGACACAGCGGGGACACAGCAGGGGCCTAGTGGGAAACAGCGGGAAACAGCGGGGGACACAGCTGGGGACACAGAGCCGCACACAGCGGGAGAGAGTGGAACACCGCAGGGACACAGCGGGGGCACAGTGGGACATCACGGGGACAAAGAGAGGACAGAGCGGGACACAGAGTTACACAGCGAGGGACACAGCGGGGGACAGTGGGGACAAACCATTGAACAACGGGGACACAGCGGGACACAGCGGGGACACAGCAAGTACACAGCGGGGACACAGCGGGACAGAGCGGGAAACACAGCGGGATATAGCAGGGGACACAACGAGGACAAAGCGGGACACAGAGGGACACAGCAGGGGACACAGCAAGGCCACAGCGGGACACAATGGGACACTGCGGGGGACACAGCAGGGGACACAGCAGGACACAAGGGGACACAGCGGGACACAGCGGGGACCCAGCGGGGGACACAGCGGGACACAAAGGGGGACCCAGCGTTACAGAGCGGGGACACAGCGGGACACAGCGGGGACACAGCAGGGGACACAGCAGGACACAGAGGGGAACAAAGGGGGCACACAGCGGATAACAGTGGGACACAGCGGGGCACACAGCAGGACACAGCGGGGACACAGCAGGGGCACAGTGGGAAACAGCGGGACACAGCGGGGGACAAAGCGGGACACACCGGGATACTGCGGGACACAGCAGGGGACACAGCGGGACACAGCAGGGGACACAGCGGGGACACAGCGGGACACAGTGGAGACACAGCGGGACACAGCGGGACACATCGGGCGACACAGCAGGACACTGCGGGGTACACAGCGGGACACAGCGGGACACAAAGGGACACAGCAGGGACACAGCGGGAGACACAGCGGGACACAAAGGGGGACACAGCGCTACACAGCGGGGACATAGCGGGACACAGCAGGGACACAGCAGGGGACACAGCAGGACACAGAGGGGAACAAAGGGGACACACAATGGGACACAGCGGGGGACATAGCATGGACACAGCGGGTCACAGCGGGGAAATAGTGGGGGACACAGTGGGGGACACAGCGGGATACAGAAGGACACAGCGAGGACACAGCGGGACACAGGAGGACACAGCAGGGACACAGCGGGGACACAGCGGGGGACACAGTGGGACACAGCTGGGGATACAGCGAGGACACAGCAGGGACACTGCGGGACACAGCGTTTCACAGCGGGGAAATAGTGGGGGACACAGCGGGATACAGGAGGACACAGCGAGGACACAGCGGGGACATAGGGGGACACTGCGGGACACAGCGGGGACACAGAGGGACATAGAGATTACACAGCGAGGACACACCAGGGACACAGCGGGACACAGCGTGGACACAGCAGGGACACAGCGGGACACAGCAGGGACACAGCAGGAAACAGAGGGGAACAAAGGGGGCACACAGCGGGACAAAGCGGGACACAGTGGGGACAGAGTGGGACACAGCGGGGACACAGCGGGGGACACAGCAGCGACACAGCTGGGACACAGCGGGACACACCGGGGACACAGCGGGGACACAGCGGGACACAGCAGCGACACAGCAGAACACATCGGGGGACACAGCGGACACAGCCTGGGACAGAGCGGGACACAGCGTGGACACAGCGGGACACAGCGAGACACAGCAGTGACAAAGTGGCGACACAGCGGGACACATCAGGACACAGCGGGACACAGCGGGGGACAGAAGGGACACACCGGTGGACAACGGGGACACAGCTGGACAGCGCGGGGGTCACAGTGGGAAACAGCAGGGACACAGGGGGACACAGGGTGCGACACAGAGGGACACAGCGGGACACAGCGGGACAGAGCGGGGACACAGCGGGGACAAACCAGAGGACACTGTGGGGGACACAGCGGTAAACAGCGGGGGACACAGAGGGACTCAGCTGGGGACACATCAAAGGACACAGCGGGTGACACAGCGGGGGAAAAAGCGGGAAACTGCGGGGGACACAGCAAGGACACAGCAGGACACAGCGGGGTAAACAGAGGCAGACACAGCTGTACACATCAGGACACAGCGAGGACACAGCAGGACACAGCGGGACACAGCGGGGACACAGCAGGACACAGCGGGGACACAGTGAGACACAGCGGGACCCAGAGGGGACACAGCGGGGACTCAGCGGGACAAAGCGGGGGACACAGAGGCGGACACAGCAGAACAGAGCGGGACACAGCGCGACACAGCGGGACACAGCGGGGGCACAGCAGGACACAGCGGGGGACACAGCAGGGGACAAAGCGGGGGACATCGGGGACACAGTGGGACACAGCGGGGAACACAGCGGGGGACACAGCGGGACACAGCGGGACCCAGCAGGGACACAGCGGGGACACAGCGGGACACAGCGGGGGACACAGTGGGGGACAGCGGGGACACAGCCGGACACAGCAGGACACAGCGGGAAACAGCGGGGACACAGCGAGAACACAGCGGGACACAGTGAGACACAGAGGGGACACAGCGGGGGACAGAGGGAGACACAGCGGGGACACAGCGGGGACACAGCGGAACACAGTGGGGACACAGCGGGGACACAGCGGTGGACAGCAGGGAGACACAGCGGGGACACAGCGGGGACACATCGGTTACACAGAGGGACACAGGGGGTACACAGCATGACACAGCGGGACACAGCGGGAAACACAACCGGACACAGCGGGGGACACAGCAGGACACAGCGGGGGACACAGCGGAACACAGCGTGGGACACAGTGGGAAACAGCCTGGGACAGAGCGGGACACAGCTTGGACACACCGGGACACAGCGAGACACAGCAGTGACAAAGCGGCGACACAGCGGGACACATCGGGACACAGCGGGGGGCAGAGGCGACACACCGGTGGACAATGGGGACACAGCAGGACAGCGCGGGGGTCACAGTGGGAAACAGCGGGGACACAGGGGAACACAGGGGGCGAAACAGAGGGACACAGCGGGACACAGCGCGACAGAACGGGGACACAGCCGGGACAAAGCGGGGGACACAGTTGGGGACACAGCGGTAAACAGCGGGGGACACAGCGGGACTCAGCTGCGAAAACATCAAGGACACAGCGGGTGACACAGCGGGGGAAACAGCGGGAAACAGCGGGGGACACAGCGAGGACACAGCAGGACACAGCGGGGTACACAGAGGCAGACACAGCGGTACACATCGGGACACAGTGGGGACACAGTGGGACACAGCGGGGACACAGCGGAACACAGCGGGACACAGCGGGGACACAGCAGGACACAGCGGGACACAGCGGGGACACAGCAGGATACAGTGGGTACACAGCGGGGACACAGCGGGGACAGAGCAGGGGACACAGTGGGACACAGCGGGGACACAAAGGGATTCAGCGGTTACACAGCGAAGACACACCAGGGACACAACGGGACACAGCGGAGACAAAGCGGGGACACAGTGAGACACAGCGAGGACACAGCGGCACACAGCGGAGGACACAGCGGGGGACAGCGGTGACACACCTGCGGTCAGCGGGGACACAGCGGGACACAGCGGGGGCCACAGAGCCGCACACAGCGGGAGGGAGTGGAACACAGCAGGGACAGAGCGGGGACACAGCGGGGGACCCAGCGAGGACACAGCGTGACACATGGGGACACAGCGGGACACAGCGGGGGCCCAGCGAGGACACAGCGAGACACAAATGGGGACACAGCAAGGACACAGCGGGACACAGCGGGAAAGAGCGGGACACAGCAGGGTACACAGCCGGGGACACAGTGGGACACAGCAGGGGACACAGCGGGGACAAAGCGGGACACAGTGTGGACACAGCGGAACACAGCGGGACACAGCGGGGGACACAGAAGGACACTGCAGGGTACACAGCGGGACACAGGGGGACACAGCGGGACACAGCAGGGACACAGCACGGGACAAAGCGGGTCACAGTGGGGTACACAGCGGGACACAGCGGGGACACAGCAGGGGCACAGTGGGAAACAGCAGGACACAGCGGGGGACAAAGCGGGACACACCAGAACACAGCAGGACACAGCACGGGACACAGTGGAGACACAGAGCTGCACACAGCGGGAGAGAGTGGAACACAGCACGGACACAGCAGGGACACAGCGGACATAGCGTGGACAAAGCCAGGACAGATCGGGACACAGAGGTACACAGCGAGGGACACAGCAGGGGACACTGGGGACAAACCGGGGAAAAACGGGGACAAAGCAGGACACAGCTAGGAAACAGCGGGGACACAACGGGGACACAGCAGGGGACACAGTGGGACACAGTAGGGGATACAGTGAGGACACAGAGGGGACATAGGTGGACACTGCGGGACACAGTGGGACACAGCGGGACACAGAGGGATATATGAT
>NW_012295914.1:0-4954 GCF_000151885.1 Dipodomys ordii
ATCAAGCTGTGTCCGCTGTGTCCTGCTCTGTCCCGTAGTGTCCCGCTTTGTTCTTTTTGCTGTGTCCCCCGGTGAGTCCCCGCTGTGTCCCCGCTGTGTCCCACTGTGTCCCCCACTGTGTCCCTTTGTGTCCCAATCTGTGTACCCCGCTGTGTTTACTGTGTCCCTGCTGTATCGACGCTGTGTCCCTGCTGTGTCCCCGCTGTGTCCCGCTGTGTCCCCGCAGGTTCACCGTTGTTTCCCGCTGTCTCCAGCTGTGTTTCGTGGTGTCCCGCTATGTCCCCCGCTATGTCCCCCGCTGATTCCCCGCTGGGTCCCCGCTGTGTCCCGCTGTGTCCTCGCTGTGTCCCCCGCTGTGTCCCGCTCTGTCCCCAGCTGTGTCTCATGCTTTGTCCCCGTTGTGTCCCACTGGGTCCCGCTGTGTCCCACTGTGTCCCCCACTGTGTCCCTTTGTGTCCCAAGCTGTGTACCCCGCTGTGTCCAGCTGTGTCCCTGCTGTATCGACGCTGTGTCCCTCTGGGACCCGCTGTGTCCTCGCTGTGTTCCCCGTTGTGTCGCGCTGTGTAACCCTCTGTGTCCCCCTCTGTGTCCTTGCTGTGTCGCCTGCTGTGACCCGTTGTGTCCCCAGCTGTGTACCCCGCTGTGTCCCGCAGTGTCCCCGCTGTGTCCTGCTGTGTCCTCGCTGTGTCCCCCGCTGTCTCCCACTATGTCCCCCGCTGTGTCTCAAGCTTTGTCCCCGCTGTGTCCCGCTGTGTCCTGCTGTGTCCCCCCTGTGTCCCGTTGTGTCCCCAGCTGTGTACTTCGCAGTGTCCCGCTCTGTCCCCGCTGTACCGACGCTGTGTCCCGCCGTGTCCCCGCTGTGTTCCCCCTGTGTCCCGCTGTGTCCCCCGCTGTGTCCCCCACTCTGTCCCGCTGTGTCCCCCACTGTGTCCCCCACTCTGTCCCGCTGTGTCCCCCACTGTGTCCCGCTGTGTTCCGCTTTGTCCTCAGCTGTGTCCTTGCTGTGTCCCCACTGTGTCCAGCTGTGTCCCGCTGTGTCCTTCCGTGTCACGCTGTGTCCCCCGCTGTGTTCCGCTGTGTCCTCGCTCTGTCCAGGGAAGTGTCCCGCTGTTTCCCTGCTTTGACCCCGCTGTGTCCCACTGTGTCCCGATGTGTAACCTGCTGTGTCCTGCCATGTTCCTGATGTGTCCCCGCTGTGTCCCGCTGTGTCCTGCTCTGTCCCGTAGTGTCCCGCTTTGTTCCCCGCTGTGTCCCCCGGTGAGTCCCCGCTGTGTCCCCGCTGTGTCCCACTGTGTCCCCCACTGTGTCCCTTTGTGTCCCAATCTGTGTACCCCGCTGTGTTTACTGTGTCCCTGCTGTATCGACGCTGTGTCCCTGCTGTGTCCCCGCTGTGTCCCGCTGTGTCCCCGCAGGTTCACCGTTGTTTCCCGCTGTCTCCAGCTGTGTTTCGTGGTGTCCCGCTATGTCCCCCGCTATGTCCCCCGCTGATTCCCCGCTGGGTCCCCGCTGTGTCCCGCTGTGTCCTCGCTGTGTCCCCCGCTGTGTCCCGCTCTGTCCCCAGCTGTGTCTCATGCTTTGTCCCCGTTGTGTCCCACTGGGTCCCGCTGTGTCCCACTGTGTCCCCCACTGTGTCCCTTTGTGTCCCAAGCTGTGTACCCCGCTGTGTCCAGCTGTGTCCCTGCTGTATCGACGCTGTGTCCCTCTGGGACCCGCTGTGTCCTCGCTGTGTTCCCCGTTGTGTCGCGCTGTGTAACCCTCTGTGTCCCCCTCTGTGTCCTTGCTGTGTCGCCTGCTGTGACCCGTTGTGTCCCCAGCTGTGTACCCCGCTGTGTCCCGCAGTGTCCCCGCTGTGTCCTGCTGTGTCCTCGCTGTGTCCCCCGCTGTCTCCCACTATGTCCCCCGCTGTGTCTCAAGCTTTGTCCAGCTGTGTCCCGCTGTGTCCTGCTGTGTCCCCCCTGTGTCCCGTTGTGTCCCCAGCTGTGTACCTCGATGTGTCCCGCTGTGTCCCCGCTGTACCGACGCTGTGTCCCGCTGTTTCCTCGCTGTGTTCCCCGCTGTGTCCCGCTGTGTCGCCCGCTGTGTCCTCCGCTCTGTCCCGCTGTGTCCCCCACTGTGTCCCGCTGTGTTCCGCTTTGTCCCCCGCTGTGTCCCTGCTGTGTCCCCGCTGTGTCCAGCTGTGTCCCGATGTGTCCTGCTGTGTCACGCTGTGTCCCCCGCTGAGTCCCGCTGTGTCCTCGCTGTGTCCCCTGCTGTGTCCCGCTGTGTCCCACTGTGTCCCTGCTGTGACCCGCTGTGTTCCGCTGTGTCCCTGCTGTGTCCCCGCTGTGTACCGCTGTGTACCCCGCTGTGTCCAGCTTTGTCCCCGCTGTGTCTCGCTGTGTCCCACGCTCTGTCCCCCACTGTGTTCCGTTGTGTCCCCCGCTGTGTCCTGCTGTGTCCTCCGCTGTGTCCCGCTGTGTCTTCGCAGGGTCACTGCTGTTTCCCACTGTGTCCCGTTGTGTTCTCGCTGTGTTCCCCACTGTGTCCTGCTGTGTACCCCTCTGTGTCCCCCACTGTGTCCCGCTTTATTCCCCACTCTGTCCTGCTGTGTCCCCCGTTGTGTCCCCGCTGTGTCCCCGCTGTGTCCCGCTGTGTCCTCGCTGTGTCCCCCGCTGTCTCCCGCTCTGTCCCCCGCTGTGTCTCACGCTTTGTCCCCGCTGTGTCCCACGCTCTGTCCCCCACTGTGTTCCGCTGTGTCCCCCGCTGTGTCCTGCTGTGTCCTCCGCTGTGTCCCACTGTGTCTTCGCAGGGTCACTGCTGTTTCCCGCTGTGTCCCGTTGTGTTCTCGCTGTGTTCCCCGCTGTGTCCTGCTGTGTACCCCTCTGTGTCCCCCACTGTGTCCCGCTTTATTCCCCACTGTGTCCCGCTGTGTCCCTCTGTGTCCCCCGTTGTGACCCTTCTGTGTCCCCGCTGTGTCCTGCTGTGTCCTCGCTGTGTCCCCCGCTGTCTCCCGCTCTGTCCCCCGCTGTGTCTCACGCTTTGTCCCCGCTGTGTCCCACTGTGTCCCGCTGTGTCCCACTGTGTCCCCCACGGTGTCCCTTTGTGTCCCCAGCTGTGTAACCCGCTGTGTAACGCTGGGTCCCCGCTGTATCGACGCTGTGTCCCGATGGGTCCCGCTGGGTCCTCGCTGTGTTCCCTGTTGTGTCCCGCTGTGTCCGCCGCTGTGTCCCGCTGTGTCCCCCGCTTTCTCCCGCTGTGTCCCCCGCTGTGTCTCATGCTTTGTGCCCGCTGTGTCCCACTGTGTCCCGCTGTGTCCCTTTGTGTCCCCAACTATGTCCCTTTGTGTCCCCAGCTGTTTAACCCGCTGTGTAACGCTGTGTCCCCGCTGTATCGACGCTGTGTCCCGCTGGGTCCCACTGGGTCCTCGCTGTGTTCCCTGTTGTGTCCTGCTTTGTCCCCCGCTGTGTCCCCCAGTGTGTCCTGCTGTGCGCTCCTGTGTCCCCTTTTGTTCAGCTGTGTCCCCCGCTGTGTCCCTGCTGTGTCCCTGCTGTGTCCCCGCTGTGTCCCGCTGTGTCCCGCTGTGTCCTCGCTGTTTCCCATGCTGTGTCCCATTGTGTCCCCCGCTGAGTCCCGCTGTGTCCCCGCTGTGTCCCCCCTGTGTCCCCCGCTGTGTCCTCCTGTGTTCCGCTGTGTCCCCCACTGTGTCCCGCTGTGTCCTCGCTGTGTCGACTGCTGTGTCCCGCTGTGTCCCCCACTGTGTCTCGCTGTGTCCCGCTGTGTCCTCGCAGTGTCACCCGCTGTCTACCGCTTTGTCCCCCTCTGTGTCTCGCTGTGTCCCGCTGTGTCCCGCTGTGTCCCCCGCTGTGTCCCGCTGTGTCCTTGCTGTGTCACCCACTGTGACTGCTGTGTCCCGCTGTGTCCCGCTGTGTCCCCGCTGTGTCCTGCTTTGTCCCCGCTGTGTCCCTGGGTGTCCCGCTCTATCCCCCGCTCTGTCCCCCTGTGTCCCGCTGTGTCCCCCACCATGTCCCCTTGTGTCCGAGCTGTGTACACCTCTGTGTCCCACTATGTCGTCGCTGTTTCGACGCTGTGTCCCGCTGTGTCCAGCTGTGTCCTCGCTGTGTTCCCCGCTGTGTCCTGCTGTGTCCCCCGCTCTGTCCTCCGCTGTGTCCCCCGCTGTGTCCCGCTCTGTCCCCCACTGTGTCTCACGCTTTGTCCCCGCTGTGTCTCGCTGTGTCCCACTGTGTCCCCCCTGTGTCCCGTTGTGTCCCCAGCTGTGTACCTCTCTGTGTCCTGCTATGCCCCGCAGTACGACGCTGTGTCCCGCTGTGTCCTCGCTGTGTTCCCCGCTGTGTCCCGCTGTGTCCTCCGCTGTGTCCCCCACTCTGTCCCGCTCTGTCTCCCACTGTGTCCCGCTGTGTTCTGCTTTGTCCCCCACTGTGTCTCGCTGTGTTCCGCTTTGTCCCCTTCTGTGTTCCTGCTGTGTACCCGCTGTGTCCAGCTGTTTCCCGCTGTGTCCCGCTGTGTCACGCTGTGTCCCCCGCTGAGTCTCGCTGTGTCCTCGCTGTGTCCCGCTTTGTCCTTGCTGTGTCCCCCGCTGTGTCCCGTTGTGTCCCCCGCTGTGTACCCCGCTGTGTCCCGCTGTGTCCCCCGCTGTGTCGGCTGTGTCCCCCGCTGTTTCCCACTGTGTACCCTTCTGTGTCCCCCTCTGTGTCCCGCTGTGTCCCCCGCTGTGTCCCGCTGTGTCCCACTGTGTCTCTCTGTGTACTGCTGTGTCCCACGCTGAGTCCCGCTGAGTCCCCGCTGTCTCCCGCTGTGTTCCACCTGTGTCCCCCGCTGTGTCCCCCGCTGTGTCCCGCTGTGTCCCCCGCTGTGTCCCGCTGTGTCCACTGCTGTGTCCCTGCTGTGCCCCACTGTGTCCCGATGTGTCCCGCTGTGTCCTTACTGTGTCCCACGGTGTGTTCCGCTGTGTCCTCGC
>NW_012295915.1:0-3179 GCF_000151885.1 Dipodomys ordii
CGCTGTGTCCCCCGCTGTGTCCCACTGTGTCCCCGCAGTGTCACTGCTGTTTCTGCTGTATCCCGCTATGTTCCGTAGTGTCCCTCTTTGTCTCCCGCTGTGTCCCCTGCTGAGACCCCGCTTTGGCAACGCTGTGTCCCCCTGTGTCCTGGCTGTGTCCCCCGCAGTCTCCAGCTCTGTCCCCCGCTGTGTCTCACGTTTATTCCCCGCTGTGTCCCACTGTGTCCCGATGTGTCCCGCTGTGCCCCCACTGTGTCCCCGCTGTGTCCCTGCTGTGTCCCTGCTGTGTGGCCACTGTGTCCCGCTGTTTCCTGCTGTGTCCTCGCTTTGTCCCACGCTGTGTTCCGCTGTGTCCCCCGCTGTGTCCCGCTGTGTCCCGCTGTGTCCCCGCTGTGTCCTGCTGTGTCCCCCGCTGTGTCCCGCTGTGTCCCGCTTTGTCCCTGCTGTGACCCTCTCTGTCCCCGCTGTATTGACGCTGTGTCCCGGTGTGTCCCGCTGTGTCCGCGCTGTGTTCCCGGCTGTGTCCCGCTGTGTACCCCTCTGTGTCCCCTGCTGTGTCCCGCTGTGTCCACTCTCTGTCCCCTGCTGTCCCCCGCTGTGTCCACCGCTGTGTCTCGCTGTGTCGCCCACTGTGCCCCGCTGTGCCCCTGCAGTGTCCCCGCAGTGTCCCACTGTGTCACACTGTGTCCCGTATGGTCCCACTTTGACCCCCGCTGTGACCTCGCAGTGTTTCCCACTGTGTCCCGCTGTGTCCTCGCTGTGTTCCCCGCTGTGTCCCGCTGTGTCCCCCGTTGTGTCCACCGCTGTGTCCTCGCTGTGTCCCCCGCTGTGTCCCGCTATGTCCTCTCTGGGTCCCCGCTGTGTCCCGCTGTGTTCCCCGCTGTGTCCCGCTGTGTCCAACTGTGTCCCGCTCTGTCCCCGCTGTGTCCCGCTGTGTCCTGCTGTGTCCTCGCTGTGTCCCACGCTGTGTTCCGCTGTGTCCCCCGCTGTGTCCCGCTGTGTCCCGCTGTGTCCCCGCTGTGTCCCGCTGTGTCCCCCGCTGTGTCCCGCTGTGTCCCGCTGTGTCCCTGCTGTGACCCTCTCTGTCCCCGCTGTATTGACGCTGTGTCCCGGTGTGTCCCGCTGTGTCCCCTCTGTATCGACGCTGTGTCCTGCTGGGTCCCGCTGTGTCCTCGATGTGTTCCTCGTTGTGTCCCGCTGTGTCCCCCGCTGTGTCCCTCGCTGTGTACCTGCTGTTTCCCTGCTGTGTCCCCGCTGTGTCCCGCTGTGTCCCGCTTTGTCCTCGCTGTGTCCCAAGCTGTGTACCGCTGTGTCCCCCGCTGTGTCCCGCTGTGTCCTGCTGTGTCCCCGCTTTGTCCCACTGTGTCCCCCGCTGTGTCCCGCTGTGTACCACTGTGTCCCGCTGTGTCCCGGTGTGTCCCACTGTGTCCGCGCTGTGTTCCCGGCTGTGTCCCGCTGTGTACCCCTTTGTGTCCCCCGCTGTGTCCCTCTGTGTCCCCCGCTGTGACCCGCTGTGTCCTGCTTTGTCCCCCGCTGTGTCCCTACTGTGTGCCCCCTGTGTCCCGCTGTATACCCCGCTGTGTCCAGCTGTGTTCCTGCTGTGTCCCACTGTGTCCCCGCTCTGTCCCCTGCTGTCCCCTTTTGTGTCTCCCGCTGTGTCCCCTCTCTGTCCCCTGCTGTCCCCCGCTGTGTCTCCCGCTGTGTCCCGTTGTGTCCCACTGTGTTGCCCGCTTTGTCCCGCTGTGCCCCTGCAGTGTCCCCGCTGTGTCACACTGTGTCCCGTGTTGTCCCGCTTTGGCCCCCGGTGTGACCTCGCTGTGTTTCTCGCTTTGTCCTACTGTGTACCCTTCTGTGTCCCCTGCTGTGTCCCGCTGTGTACCCCGCTGTGTCCAGCTGGGTCCTCTCTTTGTCCCTCGCTGTCTCCTGCTTTGTCCCACGCTGTGTCCCGCTGTAACCCGCTGTGTCCTCGCTGTGTCCCCTGCTGTGTCCCACTGTGTTCCCCGCTGTGACCCGCTGTGTCCCGCTGTGTCCCCCACTGTGTCCCTGCTGTCTCCCCGCTGTGTCCCACTGTGTCCCGCTGTGTCCCGCTGTGCCCCCACTGTGTCCCGTTGTGTCCACAGTGTGTACCACGCTATGTAACGCTGCCTCCCCGCTGTATCGACGCTGTGTCCCGTTGTGTCCCGCTGTGTCCTCGCTGTGTCCTCGCTGTGTTCCCCACTGTGTCTCGCTGTGTCCCCCGCTGTGTCCCCCGCTGTGTCCTCGCTGTGTCCCCTGTTGTGTCCCGCTGTGTCCTCACTGGGTAGCCCACTGTGTCCCGCTGTGTCCCCCACTGTCCCCCGCTGTGTCCCGCTGTGTACCGCTCTGTCCCCCGCTTTATCTTGCTGTGTCCCGCAGTGTCCCCGCTGTGTCCCGCTGTGTAACACTGTGTCCCGTGGTGTCCCATTTTGTCCCACGCTGTGTCCCCAGCTGCGTGCCCTCTGTGTCGCCGCTGTGTCCCCTCTCTGTCCTCTGCTGTCCCCCGCTGTGTCCCCCGCTGTGTCCCCCACTGTGACCCGCTGTGTCCCGCTGTGTCCCCCGCTGTGTCCCCACTGTGTGCCCCCTGTGTCCCACTGTGTACCCCGCTGTGTCCAGCTGTGTTCCCGCTGTGTCCCGCTGTGACCTGCTGTGTTCCCAGCTGTGTCCCGCTGTGTACCCCTCTGTGTCCCCCTCTGTGTCCTGCTGTGTTCCCCGCTGTGTCCGGCTGTGTCCCCCGCTGTGTCCCTGCTGTGTCCCCGCTGTGTCCTGCTGTATACTGCTGTGTCCCCCGCTGAGTCCCGCTGTGTCCCCGCTGTGTCCCGCTGTGTTCCCCATGTGTCCCCCGCTGTGTCCCACTGTGTCCCACTGTGTCCCCCACTGTTTCCCCCGCTGTGTCCGGCTGTGTCTCCCGCTGTGTCCCACTGTGTCCACTGCTGTGTCCCCGCTGTTTCCCGCTTTTTCCCCGGCTGTGTCCCGCTGTGTCCTCACTGTGTCCCCCGCTGTATCCCGCTGTGTCCTCGCTGTGTCCCCAGCTGTGTCCCGCTGTGTCCCCCGCTTTGTCCCGCTGTGTCCCACTGTGTCCCCACTGTGTCCCGCTTTGTGCCGCTGTGTCCCCTGTGTGCCCGCTGTGTCTCGCTGTGTACCCCGCTGTGTCCAGCTATGTC
>NW_012295916.1:0-1774 GCF_000151885.1 Dipodomys ordii
GTGCTCGCTGTGTCCCCCGCTGTCTCCCGCTTTATCCCCCACTGTGTTCCGCTGTGTCCCTCTGCGTCCTCGCTGTGTCCCCCGCTGTGTCCCGCTGTGTCCCCGCTATGTCCCCAGCTGTATCCGCTGTGTCCCGCTCTGTACCCCGCTGTGTCCCGCTATGTTCCCGCAGTGTCCCGCTGTGTCCCGCTGTGTCCTCGCTGTGTCCCCCGCTGTGTCCTGTTGTGTCCCCAGCTGTGTACCTCGCTGTGTCCCCGCTGTATCGAGGCAGGGTCCCGCTGGGTCCCGCTGTGTTTTCCCTGTGTCCCCTGCTGTGTCCCACTGTGTCCGCCATTGTGTCCCGTTGTGTCTACTGCTTTGTCCCCACTGTGTCCCGCTGTGTCCTCGCTGTGTCCCACGCTGTGTTCCGCTGTGGCCTCGCTTTTTTCCCCGCTGTGTCCCGCTGTGTACCCCTCTGTGTCCCCCGCTGTGTCTCGCTGTGTCCCCCGCTGTGTCCATGCTCTTTCCCCTCTGTGTCCCGCTGTGTCCCGCTGTGTACTGCTGTGTCCCCCGCTGAATCCCGCTGTGTCCCCGCTGTGTCCCAATGTGTCCTCGCTCTGTCCCCCGCTGTGTACCGCTGTGTCCTTCCTGTGTCCCATGCTGTGTCCCGCTGTGTCCCGCTGTGTCCCCGCTGTGTCCCACGCTATGTCCCACTGTGTCCCCCGCTGTGTCCCGCTCTGTCCTTGCTGTGTCCCCCACTGTGTGCCGCTGTGTACTCGCTGTGTCCCCCGCTGTGTCGCGCTGTGTCCTTTTGTGTCACGCTGTTTCCCCACTGTGTCCCTGCTGTGTCCCTCTGTGTACCCCGCTGTGTCCAGCTTTGTCCCAGCTGTGTCTCGCTGTGTCCCACGCTCTGTCCCACATTGTGTCCCGCAGTGTCCCCCGCTGTGTCCTGCTGTGTCCCCCGCTGAGTCCCCGTTGTGTCACCACTGTGTCCCGCTGTGTCCTCGCTTTGTCCCCTGATTTCTCCCTCTCTGTCCCCCGCTGTGTCTCACGCTTTGTCCCTGCTGTGTCCCACTTTGTCCCGCTGTGTCCGGCTGTGCCCCCACTGTGTCCCGTTGTGTCCAAAGCTGTGTACCACTCTGTGTAACGCTGTGTCCCCGCTGTATCAACGCTGTGTCCCGCTGTGTCCCGCTGTGTCACACTGTGTCCCGTGTTGTCCTGCTTTGTCCCCCGCTGTGACCTCGTGTGTTTCCCGCTGTGTCCCGCTGTGTACCACTCTGTGACCCCGCTGTATCCCGCTCAGTATCCTGCTGTGTCCCTCTATGTTCCCGCAGTGTCCCCGCTGTGTCCCGCTGTGTCCTTGCTGTGTCCACTGCTGTGTCCCGTTGTGTCCCCAGCTGTGTTCCCCGTTGTGTCCCGCTTAGTCCCCCGCTGTGTCCCTGCTGTGTCCCTGGTGTGTCCCCGCTGTGTCCCGCTGTGTCCCGCTTTGTCCTCGCTGTGTCGCAAGCTGTGTTCCGCTGTGTCCCCGCTGTGTCCCGCTGTGTCCCTGCTGTGTCCCACTGTGTCCCCCGCTGTGTCCCTGCTGTGACCCGCTCTGTCCCCGCTGTATTGACGCTGTGTCCCGGCGTGTCCCACTGTGTCCGCGCTGTGTTCCCGGCTGTGTCCCGCTGTGTACCCCTCTGTGTCCCCCGCTGTGTCCCGCAGTGTCCCCGGCTGTGACCCGCTGTGTTCCGCTGTGTCCCCCGCTGTGTCCCCACTGTGTGCCCCCGGTGTCCCGCTGTGTCCCCTCTCTGTC
>NW_012295917.1:0-3537 GCF_000151885.1 Dipodomys ordii
CCGCTGTGTCCTGCTGTGTCCTCGCTGTGTCCCACGCTGTGTTCCGCTGTGTCCCCGCTGTGTCCCGCTGTGTCCCGCTGTGTCCCCGCTGTGTCCCGCTGTGTCCCCCGCTGTGTCCCGCTGTGTCCCGCTGTGTCCCTGCTGTGATCCTCTCTGTCCCCACTGTATTGACGCTGTGTCCCGGTGTGTCCCGCTGTGTCCGTGCTGTGTTTCCGGCTGTGTCCCGCTGTGTACCCCTCTGGGTCCCCTGCTGTGTCCCGCTGTGTCCCCTCTCTGTCCCCTGCTGTCCCCCGCTGTGTCCCCCGCTGTGTCTCACTGTGTCGCCCGCTTTGTCCCGCTGTGCCCCTGCAGTGTCCCGGCTGTGTCCCACTGTGTCACACTGTGTCCCTTGTTGTCCCGCTTTGTCCCCCGCTGTGACCTCGCAGTGTTTCCAGCTGTGTCCCGCTGTGTCCTCGCTGGGTCCCCCGCTGTGTCCCGCTGTGTTCCCCACTGTGTCCCGCTGTGTCCGACTGTGTCCCGCTGTGTCCCCGCTGTCTCCCGCTGTGTCCACGCTGTGTCCCCGCTGTGTGCCCGCTGTGTGCCCGCTGTGTACCCCGCTGTGTCCAGCTGTGTCCTTTTGTGTCACGCTGTTTCCCCGCTGTGTCCCTGCTGTGTCCCTCTGTGTACCCCGCTGTGTCCAGCTTTGTCCCCGCTGTGTCTCGCTGTGTACCTCGCTCTGTCCCACACTGTGTCCCGCAGTGTCCCCCGCTGTGTCCCGCAGTGTCCCCCGCTGTGTCCCAATGTGTCCTCCGATGAGTCCCCGCTGTGTCACCGCTGTGTCCCGCTGTTTGCTCGCTGTGTCCCCTGCTGTCTCCCTCTCTGCCCCCGCTGTGTCTCACGCTTTGTCCCCGCTGTGTCCCACTGTGTCCCGTTGTGTCCACAGTGTGTACCACGCTGTGTAACGCTGCGTCCCTGCTGTATCGATGCTGTGTCCCGCTGTGTCCCGCTGTGTCCCGCTGTGTTCCCCACTGTGTCCCGCTGTGTCCCCCGCTGTGTCCCCCGCTGTGTCCTCGTTGTGTCCCCTGTTGTTCCCGCTGTGTCCTCACTGGATAGCCCACTGTGTCCCACTGTGTCCTCTGCTGTGTACCACGCTGTGTAACTCTGTGTGCCCGCTGTATCGATGCTGTGTCCCGCTGTGTCCACGCTGTGTCCTCGCTGTGTTCCCCGCTGTGTCCTGCTGTGTCCCCCGCTGTGTTCCCCGCTGTGTCCCCCTGTGTCCCCCGCTGTGTCCTGCTGTGTCCTCGCTGGGTCTCCCGCTGGGTCCCGCTGTGTCCCCCGCTGTGTCCCGCTGTGTCCCGCTGTGTCCTCGCTGTGTCCCCCGCTGTGTCCCGTTGTGTTCCTAGCTGTGTACCCCGTTGTGTCCCGCTGTATCGACTCTGTGTCCCACTGGGTTCCGCTGTTTCCTTCCTGTGTTCCCCGCTGTGTCTCGTTGTGTCCCCGCTGTATCGATGCTGTGTCCCTGCTGTGTCCCGCTGTTTCCCGCTCTGTCCTCGCTGTGTCCCCAGCTGTGTCCCGTTGTGTCCCCAGCTGTGTCCCCCGCTATGTCCCGCTGTGTGTACTGCTGTGTCCACGCTGTGTCCCGCTGTGTCTCGCTGTGTCCCGCTGTGTCCTCTCTGTGTCCCCTGCTATGTTCCGCTGTGTCCTCGCTGTGTCCCCCGCTGTGTCCTGCTGTGTCCCCATTGTGGCCCCCGCTGTGTCGCGCTGTGTCCCGCTGTGTCCCCCGCTGTGTCCTGCTGTGTCCCCCGCTGTGTCACCAATGTGTCCCGCTGTGTCCTCGCTGTGTCCCGCTGTGTCTCGCTGTGCCCCCACTCTGTCCCGTTGTGTCCACAGCTGGGTACCACGCTGTGTAACACTGTGTCCCCGCTGTATGGACGCTGTGTCCTGTTGTATCCCGCTGTGTCCTTTGCTGTGTTCCCCGCTGTGTCCCGCTGTGTCCCCAACTGTGTCACCCGCTGTGTCCCGCTGTGTCCTCGCTGGGTCCCCCGCTGTGTCCCGCTGTGCCCCCTGCTGTGTTCTGCTGTGTCCCGCTATGTCTCGCTCGGTCCCTGCTGTGTCCCGCTGTGTCCCCGCTGTGTGCCCGCCTATGTCCTGCTGTGTACTCCATTGTGTCCAGCTGTGTCACACCTGTGTCTTGCTTTGGCCCCTCTCTGTCTCCGCTGTCCCCCGCTGTGTCCCCCGCTGTGTCCCGCTGTGTCCCGCTGTGTCCCCCGCTTTGTCCCGCTGAGTCCCCTCTGTGTCGCCGCTGTGTCCCGCTGTGTCCTCGCTGTGTCCCCCGCTGTCTGCCGCTTTGTCCCCGCTGTGTCCCTAGCTGTGTCCCGCTGTGTCCCACTGTGTACCCCGCTGTGTCCCACTATGTTCCCGCAGTGTCCCCGCTGTGTATCGCTGTGTCCCGCTGGGTACTCTCTGTGTCCCACGCAGTGTCTCGTTGTGTCCCCAGCTATGCACCCTGCTGTGTCCCGCTGTGTCCCCGCTGAAACGACGCTGGGTCCCGCTGGGTCCCGCTATGTCCTCCATGTGTTTCCCGCTGTGTCCCGTTGTGTCCCCAGTTGTGTACCTCGCTGTGTCCCGCTGTGTCCCCGCTGTATCGACGCTGGGTCCCGCTGGGTCCCGCTGTGTCCTCCCTGTGTCCCCCGCTGTGTCCCGCTGTGTCCCACTGTGTCCGCCACTGTGTCCCACGCTGTGTTCCGCTGGGTCCTCGCTGTGTCCCGCTCTATCCCGCTGTGTCCTCGCTCTGTCCCCAGGTGTGTCCCGCTGTGTCCCCGCTGTGTCCAAAGCTGTGTCCCGCTGTGTACCCCACTGTGTCCCCCTCTGTGTCCCGCTGTGTCCCCCGCTGTGTCCGGCTGTGTCCCGCTGTGTCCCCCGCTGTGTCCCTGCTGTGTCCCCGCTGTGTCCCGCTGTGTTCCCCATGTGTCCCCGGCTGTGTCCCACCGTGTCCCACTGTGTCCCACACTGTTTCCCCCGCTGTGTCCGGCTGTGTCCCCCGCTGTGTCCCGCTGTGTCCACTGCTGTGTCCCCGCTGTGTCCCGCTTTTTCCCCGGCTGTGTCTCGCTGTGTCCTCACTGTGTCCCCCGCTTTATCCCGCTGTGTCCTCGCTGTGTCCCCAGCTGTGTCCCGCTGTGTCCCCCGCTTGGTCCCGATGTGTCCCACTGTGTCCCCGCTGTGTCCCGCTGTGTCCCGCTGTGTCCCCGGTGTGCCCACTGTGTCCCGCTGTGTACCCCGCTGTGTCCAGCTATGTCACCGCTGTGTCCCGCTGTGGCCCATCTCTGTCTCCGCTGTCCCCCGCTTTGTCCCCCACTGTGTGCCGCTGTGTCCCGCTGTGTCCCCCGCTTTGTCCCGCTGTGTCCCACTGTGTCCCCGCTGTGTCCCGCTGTGTCCCGCTGTGTCCCCCGCTTTGTCCTGCTGTGTCTCCGCAGTGTCCCCGCTGTGTCCCGCTGTGTCACACTGTGTCCCGTGGTGTCCCACTTTGTCCCCCGCTGTGTCCCCCGCTGTGTCCCCCGC
>NW_012295918.1:0-4952 GCF_000151885.1 Dipodomys ordii
GCTTCTGCTTTTCCTGCTTCTGCTTCTTCTGCTTTTCCTGCTTCTCTTTCTGCTTCTCCTTCTGCTTTTCCTTCTCCTTCTGCTTCTGCTCCTTCTCCTTCTTCTGTTTCTTCTTCTTCTGCTTCTCCCGCTTCTGCTTCTTCTGCTTCTCCTGCTTCTCGTTCTGCTTCTCTTCGTCGGCTTCTCTTTCTACTTCTGGTTCTTCTGATTCTGCTTCTTCTACTTCTTCTCTCCTTCTGCTTCTGCTTCTTCTGCTTCTCCTGCTTCTCCTTCTGCATCTCCTTCTGCTTGTGCTTTTCGTCTGCTTCTTCTTCTGCTTCTGCTTCTCCTTCTCCTTCTTCTGCTTATCCGTCTGATTCTGCTTCTTCTGCCTTTCCTGATTCTCCTTCTGCTTCTCCTTCTTCTTCTCCTTCTCTTTCTCCTTCTCCTTCTCGTTCTTCTGCTATTCCTTCTGCTTCTCTTTCTGCTTCTGCATCTTCAGCTACTTCTGCTACTGCTTCTGCTTCTTCTGTTTCTTCTGCTTCTCATTCTGCTTTTGCTTCTCTTTCTGCTTCTGCTTCTCCTTCTGGTTCTCCTTCTTCTTCTCCAGATTCTGCTTCTTCTGCTTCACCTTCCGCTTCAGGTTCTGCTTCTGCTTCTTCGGCTTCTTCTGCTTCTATTCCTGCTTCTCCTTCTGTTTCTGCTTCTCTTTCTGCTTCTGTTTCTTCTCTTTCTTCTATTTCTTCTGCTTATGCTTCTCCTGCTTCTCCTTCTGTTTCTCTTTATTCTTATCCTTCTGCTTCTCCTTCTCTTTCTCTTTCTTCTGCTTCTCCTTCTGCTTCTGCTTCTGCTTCTGCTTCTCCTTCTGCATCTTCTTCTGTTTCAATTTCTCCTTCTTCTGCTTTTCATTCTGCTTCTGCTTCTCCTGCTTCTGCTTCTTCTGCTTCTCCTGCTTCTCCTTCTCCTTCTCCTTCTCTTTCTGTTCTGCTTATCCGTCTGTTTCTCCTACTCCTAATCCTTCTCTTTCTCCTTCTCCTTCTTCTTCTTCTGCTTTTCCTGTTACTTCTTCTGCTGCTTCTTCTTCTTTTTCTGCTTTTTCAGATTCTTTTGCTTCAGCTTCTGCTTCTTCTGCTTCTCCTTCTGCTTCTGTTTCTCCTTCTGCTTCTGCTCTTCTCCTTCTTCTGTTTCTTCTGCTTCTGCTTCTCCTGCTACTCCTTCTTCTGCTTCTCCTACTTCTCATTCTGCTTCTCCGTCTCATTCTTCTTCTCCTTTAATTTCTCCTTCTTGTGCTTCTCATTCTGCTTCTGCTTCTGCTTCTCCTGCTTCTGCTTCTTCTGTTTCTCCTTCTGCTTCTCCTTCTGCTTCTCTTTCTGCTTCTAATTCTGCTTCTGCTCCTCCTACTCCTAATCCTTCTCTTTCTCCTTCTTATTCTTCTGCTTCTCGTTCTGCTTCTGCTTCTTCTGCTTGTTCTGTATCTTCTGCTTCTGCTTTTCCAGCTTCTGATGCTTCTGCTTCTCCTTCTGCTTCAGGTTCTCCTGCTTCTTCAGCTTCTTCTGTTTCTTCTGCTTCTGCTTCTCCTGCAACTGCTTCTTCTGCTTCTGTTTCTATTTCTGCTTCTCCTTCTGCTTTTGCTTCTCCTTCTGCTCCTTCTCCTTCTTCTGTTTCTTCTTCTTCTTCTTCTTCTTCTGCTTCTCCCGCTTCTGCTTCTTCTGCTTCTCCTGATTGTCCTTCTGCTTCTGCTTCTCCTTCTCCCTCTTCTGCTTCTCTTTCTGCTTCTGCTTCTTCTGATTCTCCAACTTCTCCTTCTGTTTCTGCTTCTCTTTCTGCTTCTGCATCTCCTTCTGCTTCACCTTCTGCTGCTCCTTCTCCTTCTTCTGTTTCTCCCTCTGCTTCTATTTCTGCTTCTTATGCTTCTTCTTTTTCTTCTGCTTCTCCTGCTTCTGCTTCCTATGCTTCTACGGCTTCTTCTTCTGGTTCTGCTTCTTCTGCTTCTACTTCTCTTTCTGCTTCTGCTTCTCCTGCTTGTTTTTCTGCTTCTTCTGCTGCTTCTCCTTCTGCTGCTTCTTTTACTACTCCTTGTGCTTCTCTTTTTGCTTCTCCTTCTGCTTCTGCTTCTTCTGTTTCTCCTGCCTGAATTTCTGGTTCTACTTCTTCTGCTGCTTCTCCTTCTGCTTCTGCTTCTCCTTCTGCTAATGTTTCTGCTTCTTCTGCTTCTTCTCTTTCGGCTTCTCCTGCTTCTTCTTCTTGTCCTTCTCCTGCTTCTCTTTCTGCTTCTCATTCTGCTTCTCCTTCTGCTTCTGCTTCTCCTCCTTCACCTTCTCCTACTTCTGCTTCTCCTTCAGCTTCTGCTTCTTCTGCTTCTCATGCTTCTCCTTCTGCATCTCCTTCTGCTTGTGCTTTTCCTTATGCTTCTGCTTCTGCTTCTCCTTCTCCTTCTTTTGCTTCTCCTTTTGCTTCTGCTTCTTCTGCTTTTCCTGCTTCTCCTTCTGCTTTTGCTTCTTCTGCTTCTCCTGTTTCTCCTTCTGCATCTTCTTCTGCTTCTCCTTCTCTTCTTCTGCTTCTCCTTCTGATTCTCCTTTTGCTTCTTCTTCGTCTGCTTTACCTGCGTCTCTTTCTGCTTCTCCTTCTGTTTCTCCTTCTGTTTCTCCTTCTCCTTCTTGTTCTTCTGCTTTTCCTTCTGCTTTTGCTACAACTGCTTCTGCTTCTACTTCTTCTGTTTCTTCTGCTTCTCCTTCTGCTTTTGATTCTCTTTCTGCTTCTGCTTCTCGTTCTGCTTCTCATTCTGCTTCTTCAGATTCTGCTTCTTCTGCTTCTCCTGCTTCTCCTTCTGCTTCAGGTTCTGCTTCTGCTTCTTCACATTCTTATGCTTCTGCTTCTCCTGCTTCTGCTTCTTCTGCTTTCCCTCCTTCTCTTCCTGCTTCTCCTTCTGTTTCTGCTTCTCCTTCTGCTTCTGCTTCTTGTCCTTCTTGTGTTTCTTCTGCTTCTGCTTCTCAAGTTTCTGCATCTCCTGCTTCTCCTTCTGCTGCTCTTTCTGCTTCTCCTGCTGCTTTTCCTTCTCCTGCTCCTTCTTCTGCTTCTCTTTCTGCTTCTTCTTCTGTTTCTCCTACTCCTTCTCCTACTCGTTCTTCTGCTTTTCCTTCTGCTTCTCCTTCTGCTTCTCCATCTTCTGCTTCTTCTGCTACTGCCTCTGCTTCTTCTGTTTCTTTTGCTTCCCCTTCTGCTTCTCCTTCTGCTTTTGCTTCTCTTTCTGCTTCTGCTTCTCCTTCTGCTTCTCCATATTCAGCTTCTTCTGCTTCTCCTGCTTCTCATTCTGCTTCAGGTTCTGCTTCTGCTTCTTCGGCTTCTTCTGCTTCTGCTTCTCCTGCTGCTGCTTCTTCTGCTTCTCCTGCTTCTCTTTCTGCTTTTCCTTCTGTTTCTGCTTCTCCTTCTGCTTCTGCTTCTTCTCCTTCCTATGTTTCTTCTGCTTCTGCTTCTCCTGCTACTGCTTCTCCTGCTTCTCGTTGTGCTTCTCTTTCTACTTCTCCTTCTCGTTCTTCTGCTTCTCCTTCTGCTTCTGCTGCTCCTGATTCTCCTGCTTCTCCTTCTTGTTCTCCTTCTGTTTCTGATTCTCTTCCTGGTTCTGCTTCTCCTTCTGCTGCTCCTTCTCCTTCTCCGTCTTCTGCTTCCCCCACTGCTTCTGCTTCTGCTTCTTTTGCTTATTCTTTATCTTCTGCTTCTCCTGCTTCTGCTTCTCCTGCTTCTGCTTCTTCTGCTTCTCCTTCTTCTTCTTCCTCTTCTTCTTCTTCTTCTTCTTCTTCTTCTTCTTCTTCTTCTTCTTCTTCTTCTTCTTCTTCTTCTTCTTCTTCTTCTTCTTCTTCTTCTTCTTCTTCTTCTTCTTCTTCTGCTTCTGCTTCTGCTTCTGCTTCTGCTTCTTATGCTTCTACTGCTTCTTCTTCTGCTTCTACTTCTTCTGCTTCTAATTCTCTTTCTGCTTCTGCTTCTCCTGCTTGTTTTTCTGCTTCTTCTTCTGCTTCTACTTCTGCTTCTGCTTCTTCTGTTTCTCCTGCCTGAATTTCTAGTTCTACTTCTTCTGCTGCTTCTGCTTCTGCTTCTTCTTCTACTTCTGCTTCTATTTCTGCTTCTTCTGCTTATACTCTTTCGGCTTCTCCTGCTTCTGTGTATTGTGCTTCTCCTGTTTCTTTTTCTGCTTCTCATTCCTCTTCTGCTTCTCCTTCTGCTTCTTCTTATCCTCCTTCTCCTACTTCTGCTTCTCCTTTCAGCTTCTGCTTCTTCTTCTTCTCCTGATTCTCCTTCTGCATCTCCTTCTGCTTGTTCTTGTCCTTATGCTTCTTCTTCTGCTTCTGCTTCTCCTTCTCCTTCTCCTTCTTTCGCTTCTACTTTTGCTTCTGCTTCTTCTGCTTTTCCTGCTTCTCCTTCTGCTTCTTCTGTTTCTCCTGCTTCTCCTTCTGCATCTTCTTCCACTTCTGCTTCTCCTTCTCCTTCCTCTGCTTCTCCTTCTGATTCTCCTTGTGCTTCTTCTTCTTCTGCTTTACCAGCCTCTCTTTCTGCTTCTCCTTCTGTTTCTCATTCTTCTTCTTGTTCTTCTGCTTTTCTTTCTGATTCTGCTACAACGGCTACTGTTTCTACTTCTTCTGTTTCTTCTGCTTCTCCTTCTGCTTTTGATTCTCTTTCTGCTTCTGCTTCTCTTTCTGCTTCTCATTCTGCTTCTCCAGATTCTGCTTCTTCTCCTTCTCCTGCTTCTCCTTCTGCTTCAGGTTCTGCTTCTGCTTCTTCGGATTCTTATGCTTCTGCTTCTCCTGCTTCTGCTTCTTCTGCTTCCCCTCCTTCTCTTTCTGCTTCTCCTTCTGTTTCTGCTTCTCCTTCTGCTTCTGCTTCTTGTCCTTCTCCTGCTTCTTCTGCTTCTGCTTCTCCTGTTGCTGCATCTCCTGCTTCTCCTTCGCTGCTCTTTCGCTTCTCCGCTGCTTTTCCTTCTC
>NW_012295919.1:0-4952 GCF_000151885.1 Dipodomys ordii
TCTGATTCTCCAACTCTCATCTTCTCCATTCTGTTTCTGCTTCTCTTTCTGCTTCTGCATCTCATTCTGCTTCACCTTCTGCTGCTCTTTCTCATACTTCTGTTTCTCCATCTGCTTCTGCATCTTATGCTTCTTTATTTCTTCTGTTTCTGCTTCTCCTGCTTCTGCTTCTTATGCTTCTACTGCTTCTTCTTCTGCTTCTGCTTCTTCTGCTTCTACTTCTCTTTGTGCTTCTGCTTCTCCTGCTTGTTTTTCTGCTTCTTCTGCTGCTTCTCCTTCTGCTGCTTCTTCTCCTTCTCCTTCTCCTTCGCTTTTTGCTTCGCCTTCTGCTTCTGCTTCTGCTTCTTCTGTTTCTCCTGCCTGAATTTCTAATTCTACTTCTTCTGCTGCTTCTCCTTCTGCTTCTACTTCTGATTCTGATTCTGCTTCTTCTGCTTCTTCTCTTTCGGCTTCTCCTGCTTCTGCTTCTTGTGCTTCTCCTGCTTCTCTTTCTGCTTCTCATTCCACTTCTGCTTCTCCTTCTGCTTCTGCTTCTCCTCCTTCTCCTTCTCCTACTTCTGCTTCTCCTTCATCTTCTGCTTCTTCTGCTTCTCCTTCTGCATCTCCTTCTGCTTGTGCTTGGCCTTATGCTTCTTCTTCTGCCTCTGATTCTCCTTCTCCTTCTTTTGCTTCTCCTTTTGCTTCTGCTTCTTCTGCTTTTCCTGCTTCTCCTTCTGCTTCTGCTTCTTCTGTTTTCCTTCTGCATATTTTTCTGCTTCTGCTTCTCCTTCTCCTTCTTCTGCTTCTCCTTCTTCTTCTTCTTCTGCTTCTTCTTCTTCTGCTTTTCCTGCTTCTCTTTCTGCTTCTCCTTCTGTTTCTCCTTCTCCTTCTTGTTCTTCTGCTTTTCCTTCTGCTTCTCGTTCTGCTTCTGCTACAACTGCTACTGCTTCTACTTCTTCTGTTTCTTCTGCTTCTCCTTCTGCTTTTGATTCTCTTTCTTCTTCTGCTTCTCCTTCTGATTCTCATTCTGCTTGTCCAGATTCTGCTTCTTCTGCTTCTCCTGCTTCTCCTTCTCCCTGAGGTTCTCCTTTTGCTTCTTCGGATTCTTATGCTTCTGCTTCTCCTGCTTCTGCTGCTTCTGCTTCCCCTCCTTCTCTTTCTGCTTCTCCTTCTGCATCTGCTTCTTGTCCTTCTCCTGTTTCTTCTGCTTGTTCTTCTCCTGTTTCTGCATTTCCTGCTTCTCCTTCTGCTGCTCTTTCTGTTTCTCCTGTTGCTTTTCCTTCTACTGCTCCTTCTTCTGCTTCTCTTTCTGCTTCTACTCCTGTTTCTCCTTCTCCTTCTCCTTCTAGTTCTTCTACTTTTCCTTCTGCTTCTCCTTCTGCTTCTGAATCTTCTGCTTCTTCTGCTACTGCCTCTGCTTCTTCTGTTTCTTCTGCTTCTCCTTCTGCTTTTGCTTCTCTTTCTACTTCTGCTTCTCATTCTGCTTCTCCAGATTCTGCTTCTTCTGCTTCTCCTGCTTCTCCTTCTGCATCTTCTTCTGCTTTTGTTTCTCCTTCTCCTTCTTCTGCTTCTCCTTCTGATTCTCCTTCTGCTTCTTCTTCTTCTGCTTTACCTTCTTCTCTTTCTGCTTCTCCTTCTACTTCTCCTTCTGTTTCTCCTTCTTCTTCCTGTTTTTCTGCTTTTCCTTCTGCTTCTGCTACACCTGCTACTGCTTCTACTTCTTCTGTTTCTTCTGCTTCTCCTTCTGCTTTTGATTCTCTTTCTGCTTCTGCTTCTCCTTCTGCTTCTCATTCTGCTTCTCCAGATTCTGCTTCTTCTGCTTCTCTTTCTGCTTCTCCTTCTGCTTCTGCTTCTTCTGCTCCTTCTCTTTCTTCTGTTTCTTCTTCTTCTGCTTCTCCTGCTTCTGCTTCTTCTGCTTCTCCTGCTTGTCCTTCTCCTTCTGCTTCTCCTTCTTCTCCTTCTCCTTCTGCTTCTGCTTCTTCTGATTCTCCAACTTCTCCTTCTTCTTCTCCTTCTGTTTCTGCTTCTCTTTCTGCTTCTGCATCTCCTTCTGCTTCACCTTCTGCTGCTTTTCTCCTACTTCTGTTTCTCCATCTGCTTCTGCATCTTATGCTTCTTTATTTCTTCTGTTTCTGCTTCTCCTGCTTCTGCTTCTTATGCTTCTACTGCTTCTTCTTCTGCTTCTGCTCCTTCTGCTTCTACTTCTCTATGTGCTTCTGCTTCTCCTGCTTGTTTTTCTGCTTCATCTGCTGCTTCATCTTCTGCTGCTTCTTCTCCTTCTCCTTCTCCTTCCCTTTTTGCTTCACCTTCTGCTTCTGCTTCTGCTTCTTCTGTTTCTCCTGCCTGAATTTCAAATTCTACTTCTTCTGCTGCTTCTCCTTCTGCTTCTGCTTCTACTTCTGATTCTGATTCTGCTTCTTCTGCTTCTTCTCTTTCGGCTTCTCCTACTTCTGCTTCTTGTGCTTCTCCTGCTTCTCTTTCTGCTTCTCATTCCGCTTCTGCTTCTCCATCTACTTCTGCTTCTCCTTCTTCTCCTTCTCCTACTTCTGCTTCTCCTTCATCTTCTGCTTCTTCTGCTTCTCCTTCGGCATCTCCTTCTGCTTGTCCTTGGCCTTATGCTTCTTCTTCTGCCTCTGCTTCTCCTTCTCCTTCTTTTGCTTCTCCTTTTGCTTCTGCTTCTTCTGCTTTTCCTGCTTCTCCTTCTGCTTCTGCTTCTTCTGCTTTTCCTTCTGCATATTTTTCTGCTTCTGCTTCTCCTTCTCCTTCTTCTGCTTCTCCTTCTTATTCTTCTTCTGCTTCTTCTTCTTCGGCTTTACCTGCTTCTCTTTCTGCTTCTCCTTCTGTTTCTCCTTCTCCTTCTTGTTCTTCTGCTTTTCCTTCTGCTTCTCGTTCTGCTTCTGCTACAACTGCTACTGCTTCTACTTCTTCTGTTTCTTCTGCTTCTCCTTCTGCTTTTGATTCTCTTTCTGCTTCTGCTTCTCCTTCTGATTCTCATTCTGCTTCTCATTCTGCTTCTCCAGATTCTGATTCTTCTGCTTCTCCTGCTTCTCCTTCTGCTTCAGGTTCTGCTTCTGCTTCTTCGGATTCTTATGCTTCTGCTTCTCCTGCTTCTGCTTCTTCTGCTTCCCCTCCTTCTCTTTCTGCTTCTCCTTCTACTTCTGCTTCTTGTCCTTCTCCTGTTTCTTCTGCTTGTTCTTCTCCTGTTTCTGCATTTCCTGCTTCTCCTTCTGCTGCTCTTTCTTTTTCTCCTGTCGCTTTTCCTTCTACACCTCCTTCTTCTGCTTCTCTTTCTGCTTCTACTCCTGTTTCTCCTTCTCCTTCTCCTTCTAGTTCTTCTGCTTTTCCTTCTGCTTCTCCTTCTGCTTCTGAATCTTCTGCTTCTTCTGATACTGCCTCTGGTTCTTCTGTTTCTTCTGCTTCCCCTTCTGCTTCTACTTCTGCTTTTGCTTCTATTTCTGCTTCTGCTTCTCCTTCTGCTTCTCCAGATTCTGCTTCTCCTGCTTCTCCTTCTGCTTCAGGTTCTGCTTTTGCTTTTTCGGCTTCTTCTGCTTCTGCTTCTTCTGCTGCTGCTTCTTCTGCTTCTCCTGCTTCTCTTTCTGCTTTTCCTTCTGTTTCTGCTTCTCCTTCTGCTTCTGCTTCTTCCCCTTCTTCTGTTTCTTCTGCTTCAGCTTCTCCAGCTTCTGCTTCTCCTGCTTCTCGTTCTACTTCTCTTTCTGCTTGTCTTTCTCCTTCTCCTTGTCCTTCTCCTTCTTCTGCTTCTTCTTCTGCTTCTGCTTCAATGTCTCCTTCTGCTTCTCATTCTTCTTCTGCGCCTTCTGTTTCTTCTGCTTCTCCTGCTTCTTCTTCTCCTCCTACTCCTACTTCTCGTACTGCTTCTCCTTCTGCGTCTCTTTGTGGTTCTGCTTATCCTTTTGCTTCTCCTACTCCTAATCCTTCTCTTTCACCTTCTCCTTCTTCTTCTTCTGCTTCTCCTGGTGCTTCTGCTTCTGCTTATTCTACAATTTCTGTTTCTTCTGCTTCTGCTTCAGATTGTGCTTCTTCTGTTTCTCCTTCTGCTTCAGATTCTGCTTCTGCTTCTTCGGCTTCTCCTGTTTCTTCTGCTTCTGCTTCTCCTGCTTCTTCAGCTTCTCCTGCTTCTCTTTCTGCTTCTCCTTCTTATTCTGCTGTTCCTTCTGCTTCTGCTTCTGCTCTTCTCCTTCTTCTGTTTCTTTTGCTTCTGTTTCTTCTTCTTCTTCTTCTTCCGTTTCTTCTGATTCTACTTCTGCTTCTCCTTCTTCTACTTCTCTTTCTGTTTCTACTTCTGCTTCTTCTGATTCTCCTGCTTATCCTTTTGTTCTTCTGTTTCTGCTTCTCTTTCTGCTTCTGCTTCTCCTTCTGCTGCTCCTTCTCCTTCTCGTTCTTCTGCTTCTCCCACTTCTTCTGCTTCTGCTTCTTTTGCTTATTCTATTTCTTCTGCTTCTCCTGCATCTACTGCTTCTCCTTATGCTTCTCCTTATGCTTCCCTTATGCTTCTTCTTCTTCTTCTTCTTCTTCTTCTTCTTCTTCTTCTTCTTCTTCTTCTTCTTCTTCTTCTTCTTCTTCTTCTTCTTCTTCTTCTTCTTCTCTTTCTTATGCTTCTCCTGGTTTTTCTGCTTCTACTGCTTCTCTTTTTGCTTCTCAGTCTGCTTCTGCTTCTCCTTCTGCTTCTCCTATTGCTTCTGCTGCCCTTCCTTCTCCTTCTCCTTCTCCTACTTCTGTTTCTCCTTCTGCTTCTGCTTCTTCTTCTTCTCCTGCTTCTCCTCCTGCATCTTCTTCTGCTTCTGCTTATCCTTCTGCTGCTTCTTCTGCTTCTGCTTCTCCTTCTTCTGCTTCTCCTTCTGATTCTCCTTCTGCTTCTCCTTCTCCTTCTGCTCCTTCTCCTTCTTCTGCTTCTCCCTCTGATTCTGCTTCTTTTGCTTAAAAATTATTCTTCTGCTTCTGCTTCTCTGCTTCTG
>NW_012295920.1:0-4951 GCF_000151885.1 Dipodomys ordii
ATTTCTGCTTCTCTTTCTGCTTCTGCATCTCCTTCTGCTTCACCTTCTGCTGCTCCTTCTCCTTCTTCTGTTTCTCCCTCTGCTTCTGCTTCTTATGCTTCTTCTTTTTCTTCTGGTTCTGCTTCTCCTGCTTCTGCTTCTTATGCTTCTACTGCTTCTTCTTCTGCTTCTTCTGCTTCTACTTCTCTTTCTGCTTCTGCTTCTCCTGCTTGTTTTTCTGCTTCTTCTGCTGCTTTTTCTACTTCTCCTTCTGCTTCTCTTTTTGCTTCTCCTTCTGCTTCTGCTTCTTCTGTTTCTCGTGCCTGGATTTCTGGTTCTACTTCTTCTGCTGCTTCTCCTTCTGCTTCTGCTTCTCCTTCTGCTTCTGTTTCTGCTTCTTCTCTTTCGGCTTCTCCTGCTTCTGCTTCTTGTCCTCCTCCTGCTTCTCTTTCTGCTTCTCATTCTGCTTCTGCTTCTCCTTCTGCTTCTCCTCCTTCTCCTTCTCCTACTTCTGCTTCTCCTTCAGCTTCTGCTTCTTCTGCTTCTCCTGCTTCTCCTTCTGCATCTCCTTCTGCTTGTGCTTGTCCTTATGCTTCTTCTTCTGCCTCTGCTTCTCCTTCTCCTTCTTTTGCTTCTCCTTTTGCTTCTGCTTCTTCTGCTTTTCCTGCTTCTCCTTCTGCTTCTGCTTCTCCTGCTTCTCCTTCTGCATCTTCTTCTGCTTCTGCTTCTCCTTCTCCTTCTTCTGCTTCTCCTTCTGATTCTCCTTCTGCTTCTTCTACTTCTGCTTTACCTGCTTCCCTTTCTTCTTCTCCTTCTGCTTCTCCTTCTGTTTCTCCATCTCCTTCTTGTTTTTCTGCTTTTCCTTCTGCTTCTGCTACAACTGCTACTGCTTCTACTTCTTCTGTTTCTTCTGCTTCTCCTTCTGATTTTGATTCTCTTTCTGCTTCTGCTTCTCCTTCTGCTTCTCATTCTGCTTCTCCAGATTCTGCTTCTTCTGCTTCTCCTGCTTCTCCGTCTGCTTCAGGTTCTCCTTCTGCTTCTTCACATTCTTATGCTTCTGCTTCTCCTGCTTCTGCTTCTTCTGCTTTCCCTCATTCTCTTCCTGCTTCTCCTTCTGTTTCTGCTTCTCCTTCTGCTTCTGCTTCTTGTCCTTCTTGTGTTTCTTCTGCTTCTGCTTCTCAAGTTTCTGCATCTCCTGCTTCTCCTTCTGCTGCTCTTTCTGCTTCTCCTGCTGCTTTTCCTTCTCCTGCTCCTTCTTCTGCTTCTCTTTCTGCTTCTCCTTCTGTTTCTCCTAATCCTTCTCCTTCTCGTTCTTCTGCTTTTCCTTCTGCTTCTCCTTCTGCTTCTGCAGCTTCTGCTTCTTCTGCTACTGCCTCTGCTTCTTCTGTTTCTTCTGCTTCCCCTTCTGCTTCTCCTTCTGCTTTTGCTTCTCTTTCTGCTTCTCCTTCTGCTTCTCCAGATTCTGCTTCTTCTGCTTCTCCTGCTTCTCCTTCTGCTTCAGGTTCTGCTTCTGCTTCTTCGGCTTCTTCTGCTTCTGCTTCTCCTGCTGCTGCTTCTTCTGCTTCTCCTGCTTCTCTTTCTGCTTTTCCTTCTGTTTCTGCTTCTCCTTCTGCTTCTGCTTCTTCTCCTTCCTATGTTTCTTCTGTTTCTGCTTCTCCTGCTTCTGCTTCTCCTGCTTCTCGTTGTGCTTCGCTTTCTGCTTCTCCTTCTCCTTCTTCTGCTTCTCCTTCTGCTTCTGCTTCTCCTTCTGCTTCTGCTTCTGCTTCAATTTCTCCTTCTGCTTCTCATTCTGCTTCTGCGTCTTCTGTTTCTTCTGCTTCTCCTGCTTCTGCTTCTCCTGCTTCTGCTTCTCCTGCTTCTCCTACTTCTCGTGCTGCTTCTCCTTCTGCGTCTCTTTCTGCTTCTGCTTATCCTTTTGCTTCTCCTACTCCTAATCCTTCTCTTTCGCCTTCTCCTTCTCCTTCTTCTGCTTCTCCTGCTTCTCCTTCTGCATCTTCTTCTGCTTCTGCTTCTCCTTCTGCTGCTTCTTCTGCTTCTGTTTCTCCTTCTGCTTCTCCTTCTGCTTCTTCTGCTTCTCCTTCTGTTTCTCCTTCTCCTTCTCGTTCTTCTGCTTTTACTTTTGCTTCTCCTTCTGCTTCTGCTGCAACTGCTACTGCTTCTGCTTCTTCTGTTTCTTCCGCTTCTCCTTCTCCTTTTGATTCTCTCTCTGCTTCTGCTTCTCCTTCAGCTTCTCATTCTGTTCCTCCCGATTCTGCTTTTTCTGCTTCTCCTGCTTCTCCTTCAGCTTCAGGTTCTGCGTCTGCTTCTTCGGATTCTTATGCTTCTGGTTCTCCTGCTTCTGCTTCTTCTGCTTCCCCTCCTTCCCTTTCTGCTTCTCCTTCTGTTTCTGCTTCTCCTTCTGCTTCTGCTTCTGCTTCTTGTCCTTCTCCTGTTTCTTCTGCTTCTGCTTCTCCTGCTTCTGCTTCTTCTGCTTTTCCTGCTTCTCTTTCTGCTTCTCCTTCTGCTTCTGCTCCTCCTTCTGCTTCTGCTCCTTCTATTTCTTCTGTTTCTTCTTCTTCTGCTTTTCCCGCTCTGCTTCTTCTGCTTTCCTGCTTCTCGTTCTGCTTCTCTTCGTCGGCTTATCTTTCTACTTCTCCTTCTGCTTCTTCTGATTCTGCTTCTTCTCCTTCTTCTTCTCCTTCTGCTTCTGCTTCTTCTGCTTCTCCTGCTACTCCTTCTGCATCTCCTTCTACTTGTGCTTTTCCTTCTGCTTCTTCTTCTACTTCTGCTTCTCCTTCTTCTGCTTCTCCGTCTATTTCTGCTTCTTCTGTTTTTCCTGCTTCTCCTTCTGCTTCTCATTATTCTTCTCCTTCTGTTTCTCCTTCTCGTTATTCTGCTATTCCTGCTGCTTCTCTATCTGCTTCTGCATCTTCAGCTTCTTCTGCTACTGCTCCTGCTTCTTCTGTTTCTTCTGCTCCTCTTTCTGCTTCTCCTTCTGCTTTTGCTTCTCTTTCTGCTTCTGCTTCTCCTTCTGGTTCTCCTTCTTCTCCAGATTCTGCTTCTTCTGCTTCTCCTGCTTCTCCTTCTGCTTCAGGTTCTGCTTCTGCTTCTTCAGCTTCTATTTCTGCTTCTCCTTCTGTTTCTGCTTCTCTTTCTGCTTCTGCTTTTTATCCTTCTTCTATTTCTTTTGATTCTGCTTCTCCTGCTTCTGTTCTCCTGCTTCTCCTTCTGTTTCTCTTTATGCTTCTCCTTCTGCTTCTCCTTCTTCTGCTTCTACTTCTGCTTCTGCTTCTCCTGCTTCTGCTTCTTCTGCTTCTCCTGCTTCTCCTTCTCCTTCTCTTTCTGCTTCTGCTTATCCTTCTGTTTCTCCTACTCCTAATCCTTCTCTTTGTCCTTCTCCTTCTTCTTCTTCTGCTTCTCCTGCTGCTTCTTCTTCTGCTTCTTCTGTTTCTTCTTCTTCTGCTTCAGCTTCTGTTTCTTCTGCTTCTCCTTCTGCTTCTCCTTCTGCTTCTGCTCTTCTCCTTCTATTTCTTCTGTTTCTGCTTCTCCTGCTTCTTCTTCTTCTGCTTCTCCTACTTCTCATTCTGCTTCTCCGTCTCATTCTCCTTCTCCTTCAATTTCTCCTTCTTGTGCTTCTCATTTTGCTTCTGCTTCTCCTGCTTCTGCTTCTTCTGTTTCTCCTTCTGCTTCTCCTTCTGCTTCTCTTTCTGCTTCTTATTCTGCTTCTTCTCCTCCTACTCCTACACCTTCTCTTTCTCCTTCTTCTTCTGCTTCTCGTTCTGCTTCTGCTTGTTCGGTTTCTTCAGCTTCTGCTTTTCCAGCTTCTGCTGCTTCTGCTTCTCCTTCTGCTTCAGGTTCTCCTTCTGATTCTTGGGCTTCTTCTGTTTCTTCTGCTTCTGCTTCTCCTGCTACTGCTTCTTCTGCTTCTCTTTCTGCTTCTCCTTCTGCTTCTGCTTCTCCTTCTGCTCCTTCTCCTTCTTCTGTTTCTTCTTCTTCTTCTGCTTCTCCCGCTTCTGCTTCTTCTGCTTCTCCTGCTTGTCCTTCTCCTTCTGCTTCTCCTTCTCCTTCTTCTGCTTCTCCTTCTGCTTCTGCTTCTTCTGATTTTCCAACTTCTCCTTCTTCTTCTCCTTCTATTTCTGCTTCTCTTTCTGCTTCTGCATCTCCATTTTGTTTCACCTTCTGCTCATTCTCCTTCTTCTGTTTCTCCCTCTGCATCTGCTTCTTATGCTTCTTCTTTATCTTCTGGTTCTGCTTCTCCTGCTTCTGCTTCTTATGCTTCTACTGCTTCTTCTTCTGCTTCTTCTGCTTCTACTTCTCTTTCTGCTTCTGCTTCTCCTGCTTGTTTTTCTGCTTCTCCTTCTGCTTCTCTTTATGCTTCTCCTTCTGCTTCTGCTTCTTCTGTTTCTGCTCCCTGAATTTCTGGTTCTACTTTTTCTGCTGCTTCTCCTTCTGCTTCTGCTTCTCCTTCTGCTTCTGTTTCTGCTTCTTCTCTTTCGGCTTCTCCTGCTTCTGCTTCATGTCCTCCTCCTGCTTCTCTTTCTGCTTCTCATTCTGCTTCTGCTTCTCCTTCTGCTTCTGCTTCTCCTCCTTCTCCTTCTCCTACTTCTGCTTCTCCTTCAGCTTCTGTTTCTTCTGCTTCTCCTGCTTCTCCTTCTGCATCTCCTTCTGCTTGTGCTTGTCTTTATGCTTCTTCTTCTGCCTCTGCTTCTCCTTCTCCTTCTTTTGCTTCTCTTTTTGCTTCTGCTTCTTCTGCTTTTCCTGCATCTCCTTCTGCTTCTGCTTCTTCTGCTTCTCCTTTTGCATCTTCTTCTGCTTCTGTTTCTCCTTCTCCTTCTTCTGCTTCTCCTTCTGATTCTCCTTCTGCTTCTTCTTCTTCTGCTTCTGCTTCTCCTTCTCCTTCTTCTGCTTCTCCTCCTTATTCTCCTACTGCTTCTCCTACAGTTTCCCTTCTCCTTCTTGTTCTTCTGCTTTTCCTATTGCTTCTCGTTCTTGA
>NW_012295921.1:0-3087 GCF_000151885.1 Dipodomys ordii
ACAGCGGGACACAGTGCGGACACAGAGGAACACAACGGGGGACACAGCGGGGACACAGTGGGACACAGCGGGGACACAGCGAGGGACAGAGCGGGGACACAGCCGGACACATCGGGCCATAGCGGGACACAGCGGGGACACAGCAGGACACAGTGCGGACACAGCGGGACACAGCGGGAATACGATGGGACACAACGGGACACAGTGGGTTACACAGCGGGACACAGCGGGGACACAGTAGGGACACAGCAGAGGACACTGAGGGACACAGAGGCGGACAAATCAGGACACAGTGGGGGACACAGCGGGACACAGCGGGGGATACAGCGGAACACAGCGGGGGACACAGTGGGGGATAGCGGGGAAACAGCAGGTACACAGTGGGACACAGCGGGGGACACAGCGGGACACAGCGGGACACAGCGAGGAGAGAGCGGGAAACAACGGGACATAGCGGGGACACAGCGTGGACACAGCGGGGATAGAGCGGGGGACAGAGGGGTGCACACAGCTGCACACAGCGGGACACAGCAGGGGACAAGCGAGGACACAGCGGGACTCAGAGGGAAACTGCGGGGACACAGCGGGGGACTAAGCGGGGGACAGCAGGTACACACTGGGGGACAACAGTGACACAGCGGGGGACACAGCGGGACACAGCGGGACACAGCAGGGTACAAGCGAGGACACAGAGGACACAGCTTGACACAGCGTGGACAGAGCGGGGACACAGCGCGGGACACAGCGGGACAGAGCGGGGACACAGAGGGGGACACAGGGGGATTCAGCGGGACACAGCGGGGGACAGAGCGGGACACAGCGGGGGACACAGCGGGGACACAGTGGGACACAGAAGTGGACACAGAGGAGACACAGCGGGACATAGCGGGACACAGCTGGACAAAGCAGTGACACAGCGGGGACACAGCGGGGACACAGCAGGGAACACAGAGGGACACAGCATGACAGAGCGGGGACAAAGCGGGACACAGCCGGCTCATAGCGGGGGACACAGCGGGACACAGCGGTGACACAGCGGGACACAGTGAGGAAACAGCAGGGGACACAGCGGGGGACACAGTGGGGGACAGCGGGGACACACCTGGGGCAACGGGGACACAGCGGGGACACAGAAGGGACACAGTGGGACACAGCGGGGAAACAGCGGGGGACACTGCGGGACACAGCGGGGTACCCAGGGAGGACACAGTGGGGGAAACAGCGGGGGACACAGCGGGACACAGTGGAACACAGCGGGGGACACAGCGGGACCCAGCGGGGGACACAGCGGGACACAGCGAGGACACAGCGGGACACAGAGGGACATAGCGGGGACACAGCGGTGACACAGCAGGGATAGAGCGGGGGACTCAGCGGGGGACAGAGGGGTGGACACAGCTGGACACAGAGGGACACAGCAATGACACAGCGGGACACAGCAGGGGACAAGCGAGAACACAGCGGGACTCAGAGGGAAACTGCGGGGACACAGTGGGGGACTCAGCGGGGGACAGCAGGTACACACTGGGGGACAACAGGGACACAGCGGGACACAGCGGGGGACACAGCGGGGGACACAGCGGGACACAGCATGTGACAAGCGAGGACACAGAAGACACAGCTTGACACAGCTTGACAGAGCGGGCGGGGACACAGCAGGGGACACAGCAGGGAACACAGAGGGACACAGCAGGACACAACGGGGACAAAGTGGGACACAGCGGGGTACACAGCGGGACACAGAGGGGGACAGCGGGACACAGCGGGGACAAAGCGGGACACAGCGGGGTACACAGCGGGACACAGCATGGGACACAGCGGAGGACACAGCGGGACACAGCGCGACACAGCGGGGAGACAGCTGGACAGAGCGTGGTACACATGGGGACACAGCGGGGACACAGCGAGAACACAGCGGGACACAGATGGACACAGCGTTGACACAGCTTGACACAGCGGGGTACACAGCGGGACTCAGCGGGGACAAAGCGAGGACACAGAGGGACACAGCAGGACACAGCAGGACACAGCAGGAAACAGCAGGACACAGCGGGGGACACAGCGAGGACACAGCGGGACACAGTCTGACACAGCGAGTACACAGCAGGGACACAGAAGGGGACACAGCAGGGACACAGTGGAGACACAGCGAGGACACAACGGGACACAGAAGGACACAGCGGGAAACACCAGGATACAGCGGGACACAGCAGGACAAAGCGGGGGACACAGCGGGGGACAGAGGGGTGGACACAGCTGGACACAGAAGGACACAGAAAGGACACAGCGGGACACAGCAGGGTACAAGAGTGGATACAGCGGGACACAGCGGGATATATTTGGGGTCACAGCGGGACTCAGCGAGACATAGCGGGGACACAGCGAGGGACACAGCGGGACACAGCTGGGACAGAGAGGGGGACAGAGCGGGACGCAGTGGGGGACAAGGGAGGACACAGCAGGACAAAGCGGGGGGCACAGCGGGGGACAAAGCGGGACACAGCGGGGGACAAGTGAGGACACAGTGGGACACAGCGGGACCAAGCAGGGATACAGCAGGGACACAGCGGGGGACACAGTGGGGGACACAGCGGGACAAAGCAGGGGACACAGCGGAGGACACAGCGGGGAAACAGCGAGGACACAGCGGAACACAGCGGGAAACAGCGGAGACAGGGCTGGACACAACGGGGTACACAGCGGGACACTGTGGGGACACAGTAAGGACACAGCGGGACACAGTGGGACACAGCGGGACACAGCAGGACACAGGGGGACACAGCGGGGGACACAGCGGGACACAGCGGGTCACAGCGGGGGACACAACGGGACACAGTGCGGACACAGAGGTACACAACGGGGGACACAGCGGGGACACAGTGGGACACAGCGGCGACACAGCGAGGGACACAGCGGGGACACAGTCGGACAAAGCGGGACATACGGGGACACATTGGGGACACAGCAGGACACAGTGCGGACACAGAGGGACACAACGGGGGACACAGCGGGGACACAGTGGGACACAGCAGGGACACAGCGAGGGACACAGCGAGGACACAGAGGGGGACCCAGCAGGACACAGAG
>NW_012295922.1:0-1864 GCF_000151885.1 Dipodomys ordii
ACAGCGGGACACAGCGGGGGACAAGCGAGCACACATTGGGACACAGCGGGACCAAGCAGGGACAAAGCGGGGACACAGAGGGAGACACAGTGGGGGACACAGCGGAACAAAGCGGGGGACACACCGGAGGACGCAGCGGGGTCACAGCAAGGAAACAGCGGGACACAGCGGGGGAAACTGCGGGGGACACAGCGGGACACAGCGGGGGACATAATGCGGGACACAGCGGGACACAGCAGGGGACAAGCGAGGACATAGCAGGACACTGCTTGACACAGCGGGGACAGAGTGGGGACAGTCGGACACAGCGGGACATAGGGGGACACAGCGTGGACACAACGGGACACAGTGCGGACACAGAGGGACACAACGGGGGACACAGCGGGGACACAGTGGGACACAGCGGGGACACAGCGAGGGACAGAGCGGGACACAGCGGAGACACAGAGAGGGACACAGCGGGACGCAGTGGGGGACAAGGGATGACACAGCGGGGGACACAGCGGGGGACACAGCGGGACACAGCGGAGGACAAGCGAGGACACAGTGGGACACAGCGGGACCAAGCAGGGACACAGCGGGACACAGCGGGTCAAAGCGGGGGACACAGCGGGACACAGTGCGGACACAGACAGACAAAACGGGGAACACAGCGGGGACACAGTGGGACACAGCAGGGACACAGCGAGGGACACAGCAGGACACAGCGGGGACACAGATGGGGACCCAGCGGGACCCAGCGGGGGACAAAGGAGGACACAGCAGGTCACAGAGGGGGACAAAGCGGGGGACACAGCGGGACACAGCGGGGGACAATCGAGTACACAGTGGGACACAGCGGGATCAAGAAGGGACACAGTGGGGAAATAGAGGGGGACACAGTGGGGGACACAGCGGGACAAAGCGGGGATACAGTGGAGGACACGGCGGGGACACAGCGAGGGCACAGCGGGACACAGCGGGAAACAGCAGAGATAGAGCTGGACACAACGGGGTACACGGCGGGACACTGTGGGGACACAGCGGGACACAGCGGGACACAGCGGGACACAGCGTGGGACACAGCGGGACACAGCGGGGGACAAGCGAGCACACAGTGGAACACAGCGGGACCAAGCAGGGACACAGTGGGGACACAGCGGGGGACACAATATGGGACACAGCGGGACAAAGCGGGGGACACAGCGGAGAACACAGCGCGGACACAGAGAGGACACAGCGAGGACACAGCGGGACACAGTGGGAAACACCGGAGACAGAGCTGGACACAACGGGCTACACAGTGGGACACTGAGGGGACACAGCGAGGACAAAGCGGTACACAGTGGGACACAGCAGGATACAGCGGGACACAGCGGGGGACACAGCGAGACACAGCGGGTCACAGCGGGGGACACAGCGGGACACAGCGGGGACACAGCCAGACACAGCGTGACATAGGAGGACACTGCGGGGACACAACAGGACACAGTGCGGAAACAGAGGGACAAAAAGGGGGACACAGCGAGGACACAGTGGGACACAGCAGGGACACAGCCAGGGACAAAGCGGGACACAGCGGGGACACAGAGGGGGACACAGCGGGACGCAGCAGAGGACAAGGTAGGACACAGCAGGACACAGCAGGGGACAAAGCGGGGGACACAGCGGGACAAAGCGGGGGACACAGTGGGACACACCGGAGGACACAGTGGGGGCCACAGCGGGACACAGCGGAGGACACAGCGGGGGACACAGCGGGACACAGCGCGGGACACAGCGCGGAAATGGCGGGACACAGAGGGGGACACAGCGGGGACACAGCGGGGACACAGCCAGACAAAGCGGGACATAGCGGGACACAACTGGGACACAGCCAGGTGAC
>NW_012295923.1:0-1079 GCF_000151885.1 Dipodomys ordii
TTCTGCTTTTCTTTCTGCTTCTCCTTCTGCTTCTGCTGCAACTGCTACTGCTTCTTCTGTTTCTTCTGCGTCTCCTTCTGCTTTTGATTCTCTTTCAGCTTCTTCTTCTCCTTCAGCTTCTCCTTCAGCTTCTCCAGATTCTGCTTCTTCTGCTTCTCCTGCTTCCGCTTTTGCTTCAGGTTTTGCTTCTGCTTCTTCGGATTCTTATGCTTCTGCTTCTCCTGCTTCTGCTTCTTCTGCTTCCCCTCCTCTTTCTGCTTCTCCTTCTGTTTCTGCTTCTCCTTCTGCTTCTGCTTCTTGTCCTTCTCCTGTTTCTTCTGCTTCTGCTTCTCCTGCTTCTGCTTCTTCTGCTTTTCCTGCTTCTCTTTCTGCTTCTCCTTCTGCTTTTCCTTCTTCTGCTTCTGCTCCTTCTCCTTCTTCTGTTTCTTCTTCTTCTGCTTCTCCCGCTTCTGCTTCTTCTGCTTCTCCTGCTTCTCGTTCTGCTTCTCTTCATCGGCTTCTCTTTCTACTTCTGCTTCTTCGGATTCTGCTTCTTCTACTTCTTCTCTCCTTCTGCTTCTGCTTCTTCTGCTTCTCCTGCTTCTCCTTCTGCATCTCCTTCTGCTTGTGCTTTTCGTCTGCTTCTTCTTCTGCTTCTGCTTCTCCTTCTCCTTCTTCTGTTTCTCCGTCTGATTCTGCTTCTTCTGCCTTTCCTGATTCTCCTTCTGCTTCTCCTTCTTCTTCTCCTTCTGTTTCTCCTTCTCCTTCTCGTTCTTCTGCTATTCCTTCTGCTTCTCTTTCTGCTTCTGCATCTTCAGCTACTTCTGCTACTGCTTCTGCTTCTTCTGTTTCTTCTGCTTCTCCTTCTGCTTTTGCTTCTCTTTCTGCTTCTGCTTCTCCTTCTGCTTCTCCTTCTTCTCCAGATTCTGCTTCTTCTGCTTCTCCTTCCGCTTCAGTTCTGCTTCTGCTTCTTTGGCTTCTTCTGCTTCTATTTTTGCTTCTCCTTCTGTTTCTGCTTCTCTTTCTGCTTCTGTTTCTTCTCTTTCTTCTATTTCTTCTGCTTATGCTTCTCCTGCTTCTCCTTCTGTTTCTCTTTATTC
>NW_012295924.1:0-3871 GCF_000151885.1 Dipodomys ordii
CTTCTGCTTCTCCTGCTTCTGCTTCTCCTGCTTCTCGTTCTGCTTCTCTTTCTGCTTCTGCTTCTCCTTCTCCTTCTTCTGCATCTCCTTTTGCTTCTGCTTCTCCTTCTGCTTCTGCTTCAATTTCTCCTTCTGCTTCTCATTCTGCTTCTGCGTCTTCTGTTTCTTCTGCTTCTCCTGCTTCTGCTTCTCCTGGTTCTCCTACTTCGCGTGCTGCTTCTCCTTCTGCGTCTCTTTCTGCTTCTGCTTATCCTTTTGTTTCTCCTACTCCTAATCTTTTTCTCTCGCCTTCTCCGTCTTCTTCTTCTGCTTCTCCTGCTGCTTCTGCTTCTGCTTATTCTACTATTTCTGTTTCTTCTGCTTCTGCTTCAGATTGTGCTTCTTCTGTTTCTCCTTCTGCTTCAGATTCTGCTTCTTCTTCTTCTGCTTCTCCTGTTTCTTCTGCTTCTGCTTCTCCTGCTTCTTCTACTTCTCATGCTTCTCTTTCTGCTTCTCCTTCTGCTTCTGCTTCTCCTTCCCCTTCTGCTTCTGCTCTTCTCCTTCTTCTGTTTCTTTTGCTTCTGTTTCTTCTGCTTGTTCTTCTTCTGCTTCTTCTGATTCTACTTCTGCTTCTCCTTCTTCTCCTCTTTCTGCTTCTACTTCTGCTTCTTCTGATTCTCCTACTTCTCCTACTTGATCTCCTTTTATTTCTGCTTCTCTTTCTGCTTCTGCTTCTCTTTCTGCTGCTCCTTCTCCTTCTCCTTCTTCTGCTTCTATCACTGCTTCTGCTTCTGATTCATTTGCTTATTCTTTATCTTCTGCTTCTCCTGCTTCTGCTTCTTCTGCTTCTCCTTCTCCTTCTCCTTCTTCTTCTCCTTCTTCTTCATCTTCATCTTCTTCAACTTCTCTTCATCTCTCTTCTTCTTCTCATACTAATCTACTACTCTGCTGCTCATCTTCATCCTCTCTTCTCTCATATCATCTCTACAACAGATACTGGTTCTCTTTCTGCTTCTCATTCTGCTTCTGATTCTCCTTCTGTTTCTCCTATTCCTTCTGCTGCCCTTCCTTCTCATACTCTTTCTCCTACTTTTTCTTCTCCTGCTTTTGCTTCTTCTGCTTCTCCTGCTTCTCCTTCTGCATCTTCTTCTGCTTCTGCTTCTCCTTCTGTGGCTTCTTCTGCTTCTGCTTCTCCTTCTTCTGCTTCTCCTTCTGCTTCTCCTTCTGCTGCTCCTTCTGCTTCTCGTTCTGCTTCTGATTCTCCTTCTGCTCTTCCTACTCCTAATACTTCTCTTTCTCCTTCTCCTTCTTCTTCTTCTGCTTCTCGTTCTGCTTCTGCTTCTGCTTCTTCTGCTTGTTCTGTTTCTTCTGCTTCAGGTCCTGCTTCTGTTTCTTCGGCTTCTTCTGTTTCTTCTGCTTCTGCTTCTCCTGCTACTGCTTCTTCTGCTTCTCTTTCTGCTTCTCCTTCTGCTTCTGTTTCTCCTTCTGCTCCTTCTCCTTCTTCTGTTTCTTCTTCTTCTGCTGCTTCTCCCGCTTCTGCTTCTTCTGCTTCTCCTTCCTTTCCTCTGCTTCTGCTTCTCCTTCTCCTTCTTCTGCTTCTCTTTCTGCTTCTGCTTCTGCTTCTTCTGATTCTCCAACTAATCCTTCTTCTTTTCCTTCTGTTTCTGCTTCTCTTTCTGCTTCTTCATCTCCTTCTGCTTCACCTTCTGCTGCTCCTTCTCCTTCATCTGTTTCTCCCTCTGCTTCTGCTTCTGCTTCTTATGCTTCTTCTTATTCTTCTGCTTCTGCTTCTCCTGCTTCTGCTTCTTATGCTTCTACTGCTTCTTCTTCTGCTTCTGCTTCTTCTGCTTCTTCTGCTTCTACTTCTCTTTCTGCTTCTGCTTCTCCTGCTTGTTTTTCTGCTTCTTTGCTGCTTCTCCTTCTGCTGCTTCTTCTACTTCTCCTTCTGCTTCTCTTTTTCCTTCTCCTTCTGCTTCTGCTTCTTCTGTTTCTCCTGCCTGAATTTCTGGTTCTACTTCTTCTGCTGCTTCTCCTTCTGCTTCTGCTTCTACTTCTGCTTCTGTTCCTGCTTCTTCTGCTTCTTCTCTTTCGGCTTCTCCTGCTTCTGCTTCTTGTGCTTCTCCTGCTTCTCTTTCTGCTTCTCATTCCGCTTCTGCTTCTCGTTCTGCTTCTGCTTCTCCTCCTTCTCCTTCTCCTACTTCTGCTTCTCATTCAGCTTCTGCTTCTCCTTCTGCATCTCCTTCTGATTGTGCTTGTCCTTATGCTTCTTCTTCTGCTTCTCCTTCTCCTTCTTTTGCTTCTCCTTTTGCTTCTGCTTCTTCTGCTTTTCTGCTTCTCCTCCTGCTTCTGCTTCTTCTGCTTCTCCTGCTTCTCATTCTGCATCTTCTTCTGCTTCTCCTTCTGATTCTCTTTTTGCTTCTTCTTCTTCTGCTTTACCTGCGTCTCTTTCTGCTTCTCCTTTTGTTTCTCCTTCTGTTTCTCCTTCTCCTTCTTGTTCTTCTGCTTTTCCTTCTGCCTCTGCTACAACTGCTTCTGCTTCTACTTCTTCTCTTTCTTCTGCTTCTCCTTCTGCTTTTGATTCTCTTTCTGCTTCTGCATCTCGTTCTGCTTCTTATTCTGCTTCTTCAGATTCTGCTTCTTCTGCTTCTCCTGCTTCTCCTTCTGCTTCAGGTTCTCCTTCTGCTTCTTCACATTCTTATGCTTCTGCTTCTCCTGCTTCTGCTTCTTCTGCTTTCCCTCCTTCTCTTCCTGCTTCTCCTTCTGTTTCTGCTTCTCCTTCTGCTTCTGCTTCTTGTCCTTCTTGTGTTTCTTCTGCTTCTGCTTCTCAAGTTTCTGCATCTCCTGCTTCTCCTTCTGCTGCTCTTTCTGCTTCTCCTGCTGCTTTTCCTTCTCCTGCTCCTTCTTCTGCTTCTCTTTCTGCTTCTCCTTCTGTTTCTCCTACTCCTTCTCGTTCTTCTGCTTTTCCTTCTGCCTCTCCTTCTGCTTCTGCATCTTCTGCTACTGCCTCTGCTTCTTCTGTTTCTTTTGCTTCCCCTTCTGCTTCTCCTACTGCTTTTGCTTCTCTTTTTGCTTCTGCTTCTCCTTCTGCTTCTCCAGATTCAGCTTCTTCTGCTTCTCCTGCTTCTCATTCTGCTTCAGGTTCTGCTTTTTCTTCTTCGGCTTCTTCTGCTTCTGCTTCTCCTGCTGCTGCTTCTTCTGCTTCTCCTGCTTCTCTTTCTGCTTTTCCTTCTGTTTCTGCTTCTCCTTCTGCTTCTGCTTCTTCTCCTTCCTATGTTTCTTCTGCTTCTGCTTCTCCTGCTTCTGCTTCTCCTGCTTCTCGTTGTGCTTCTCTTTCTACTTCTCCTTCTCCTTCTCCTGCTTCTGCTTCTCCTTCTGCTTCTCCTTCTGCTTCTGCTTCTGCTTCAATTTCTTCTTCTGCTTCTCATTCTGCTCCTGCGTCTTCTGTTTCTTCTGCTTCTCCTGCTTCTGCTTCTCCTGCTCCTCCTACTTCTCGTGCTGCTTCTCCTTCTGCGTCTCTATCTGCTTCTGCTTATCCTTTTGCTTCTCCTACTCCTAATCCTTCTCTTTCGCCTTCTCCTTCTCTTTCTTCTGCTTCTCCTGCTTCTCCTTCTGCATCTTTTTCTGCTTCTGCTTCTGCTTCTGCTGCTTCTTCTGCTTCTGCTTATCCTTCTTCTGCTTCTCCCTCTGATTCTGCTTCTTATGCTTATTCTTTTTCTTCTGCTTCTGCTTCTCCTTCTTCTGCTTCTTCTGCTTCTCCTTCTCCTTCTTCTTCTTCTTCTTCTTCATCTTCTTCTTCTTCTTCTTCTTCTTCTTCTTCTTCTTCTTCTTCTTCTTCTTCTTCTTCTTCATCTTCTTCTTCTTCTTCTTCTTCTTCTCTTTCTGCTGCTTCTGC